>NW_023270624.1:90782-142456 GCF_011800145.1 Mirounga leonina
TTGGTCAGAGTTGCCTGGGTGGTGGTGGAGGGGGAATGGGCTCCTTGGAAACCGGGGTGTGTTGGGCTGGACCAGAGTGGGACCCTGAGGCTGAGTGAGAGGCTGTAACCAGACCACTGGAGTGCTACCCCAGGCCTCTCCTTGCTGGGCATCTCCCCAGAGTAGGCCAGGCCAGCCGGCATGAGATACCAGTCTTCAGGCAGCACACAAACTTAGGGATCTCAGGAGCAGCGTGTTCTTATCTTCAGAGATTTTAGGGGAGACCTCAAGCTCAGCCTGTCCCCCAAATCATTTTTCTCAAGGGGCCTTCTCTTCTCCTTACCTTCTGCCCAGCTAGCCTTTAGAATTGAAGATGATGAGTGCCAGGCCCCTCATCTCTTGATGGGGATAGAGGCTGGATGGAGGACAGGTGATCCAGGACAAGTTCCCCCTGTGTCTTCTACCCTGGTGCTCAGGCAGAGAAGAGCAGGGAGGCTGTGTGATTAAGAATCCACCTGAGAGCTCCTGAGAAGAACCTCCCCTCCCCCCCACCCAGTCCCATCTGATTCGTGGTCAGGCAGGGGCCTAACCTGGATGAGAGACACCCCCCCCTTGGAGCCTGCAGGATTCTTCCCCTCCCAACCTTCCCAGGCACCCCCCAGCTCCCTCCCACTGGCTGGCTTCTCTGTTTCTTCCCAGGCAAATGCCTCAGGAGGTGGTTGCCAGCCTACTCTGCCTTCTCTCTGAGTTGGTGCTGTGAGCGGGAAGTGGATTTTGGTAACAGCCTTCCTTTCCCTTAACTCAGGCCCAGCTTCTCTCCATCCCTGCTGTGATTCGTTGACTCTTTGGGTCTCTCCCTGTCCTGGACTTGCTCTAGCAGATGGCTCCATCAACGTGGCCAGCAAGCAGGCCTGGAGAAGCCTGCCTGAGGGTCAGCCGTTTGGCATAGGGAGCTGGCAGGCTGAATTCCTTCTCTTCTGCTCTTTGCCTTGAGGTGATGCTGTGTGACTCCATTCTGAAACTTACTATTCAGTTATGTGGCAGCATAGGGACGAGGCTAAAAAGACACCGATGAAACAGCCTGGGTCTTTAGTCCTCTCCTGTGTACATTGGTCTGTGAGCTTCTTCAGGAAGTTAGAGGAGGGGGAAAAAAAAACAGCCAACCCCGGGTATGGGCCTTCCTGCTGGGCTTTGTTGCTGGCCAGACCCTGACTACCTGGACATGTCCTAGAGATAGCCCAGAGCCATGTGCTGTGGGCATCATGGGACCTCAGAGCAAGGATGGCTAGGAGGGCTTCCAGGAGGTGGCTTGAGCACAAGTCTCAGAGAGTTCCTGGAGGCTGTGGGGAGCACAGGCATGGCATTCTAGGACTGGAGCAATGCAGTTACTTGGGGGGACTGAGGCTGCATTGGAGATGGCTTGTAAGAAAGCCTTGTATTTGGGGACACCTGGGTGGCGCAGTTGGTTAAGCATCTGACTCTTGGTTTCGGCTGAGGTTGTGATCTCGGGGTCGTGGGATGGAGCTCTGTGTTGGGCTCTGTGCTCAATGTAGAGTCTGCTTTGAATACTCTCTCCCTCTGCCCCTCCTGCTCATTCTCTCTCTCTCTAAAATAATCTTTAAAAAAAAAAAAGGCTTGTATTTGGTGGGCATAGAATCTAATATCCTTCACTGATTATTAATTATTAATCAATGCATTTATTCATTTAAAACATCATCACAGCTGGGTTCCAGCCAGGCCACACTGAATTTTGCCCTAAGTATGGTTGGCCTAAAAAAAGTTGTGGTCTGGGACCAGACTCCAGAGGGTTAGCAGGTAAGGTTTGTGTCAGTGTAGGGGTATATCAGGGCGGCCTGAGGACTAGAAGGCTAGTAGCATTCCTCCCACAGGGGAGATGTCCTGGCCTCTGTGAGCGAGGATGGTCTGCACGTGGAGATCCCATGGTCATGAGCCAAGGCCAGCCCAGTGTGGGCTGAGAGAGGGAAGCAGTTCCCAGGAGCAGCTAGTGGAAGTAATGTCCTGCTGGGTGAAAAGGCTGCTTTTCCTGTAGGTCTGCATTTTTTTTTTTTTTCAAAGCTGCTGTCCTGCCCCTGCCAGATTTGTAGGCCCCTTTACTGCTTCCAGGGGTGCTCAGAGCCCTCCTCATTTGCCCTCCTGCCCCTATCCACTGCTAAGACTGTGGTCGTTATTGGGGGGCACCCAAGGCAACACTTAAGGCTAAGATGAAGTCCCTCTGCATTTGCCTTCTGTCTTCTCACAAGCTTCTCTCCTGGAAAGAGTGCTGAAGAAGGAACCAGGGAGGCAGGCAGGCGTCTGGGCTGGTCCAGCTGGGTCCAGGGCCCCTGTCTTTGGTTGAGATCACTGACCAGCCATTGATTGCTAAGCAGAGAAGCAAAAATGGGGGTGGGAGCAAAGCCCGGGTTAGGGCAGACTGCCATACTTTCTGGGCCTGTTCATCCCTCTGTGAAATTAGACTCAGGACACCCAGGTTCACCTCCCACCTGGCCGTGGGGTGCTGGTTGATCGTGTTCCTTTGCCTCAATTTTTGCAGGTGCACCAGACTTAAACCAATATGTGCTTGGGGTATGGGTGGAAGGTAAGAGAGAGAGGGGGAGAGAGATGTGCTCTGGAGAGAGCAGACATCCTGGACAGGAGGGACTCTAATGTGAGAGGCCAAGGAAGGCAGCATGATGGTGGTGGGGTGTGTGTGTGTGTGTGTGTGTGTGTGTGTGTGTGTGTGTGTGAGAATGTCAAATTATCAGGGGCTTGTAGAGATGCGTTAGGGTCCCTTTAGGTCTAAAAAGTATTCTATGGTTCCATGGGCAAAACACTGAACTAGCTTGTAAGGGAATACAAAGTAAAGCCGAAGCATTGCTCAGTTTCCAAGATCTCATAATGCAGTTACAGAGCAGATACTCCCTGAAGGTCAGGGTGGCAGTGCCCTTAGCAGCAGGAAGACCAGATTCTGTCAGGGGTGTGAACTGTTCTAGCAGAGGAAGGCACTCAGGAAAGGGGAGAACAGCCTCCCCACCATCTGCTTCTCCACCAATACCCTGGGCCCTCACCCTGCCTCAGGGAATTTTTGACCATGTGTGCCCTTCCATTGGTGGGGGCCAGACCCACTTTGTGCCCCAACTTTTTTTTACCGTACCATTAGACAACTGTAAAAATAAAACCTTTATTGTCACAAAACCTTATTAATACAGGTCCACAAGCCCTTACGTGAAACCCTTCGGGCCAGATATATTTAAGAATTTAGAATTCTTTGGGTTTTAGAAAGTGCCAAGGTGCAGATGCTGAACATTACATAACATCTCCAGAGGTTGTCTGGGGTGACACAATGTAACCAAAGACATCAGTACTTCTGTGGAGAATTGTGAAAAGGCCCAATGGCCCACAGGTAGCCTCATTTCACTTCAGGTTGGGTTTTGATGCCAAAATCAGGAAGAAAATTCTGGTTTGGGGTTTTGCATTTCAGAACCGCAGATAAGGGATTGCAGACCTGGACTTACATGCCCATTTCCAGAATGGCACAATGGCGGTTCAATGGTGAGGTGCCCAGACTGGAGCCAGACTTCCTGGCCTCCCTCCTGGCTCCAGCATGAACCAGCCGTAGGACCTTGGGCTTCCATTTCCTTTCCTGTAGCACAGGATTATTAATTCTCCCGCCCAGGTGTGCCATGAGGATTGAACAGCTTAGTACCTGTAAAGTGCTCAGAACCCTGTTTTGTACACATGGATCACGATGGCATTACGAGGAGAGGCAGACAGACATCTAAGACACATTTTCATTTTCAGTACAATCAGATAGTTCGGAGCTCCCTGCTGAGGCCCTTCAGGCCACCAGGGCAGATGAATCTTTTCTTAGTATCACAAATCTTTCACATCCTTGGGCTTGGGGCCTACCAGGGCTGCAGACAGGAAGGTTTCAGAAGTCCCAGAAGAGGCTCTGTCATACCTTGGGGTCCTACGAGGGGCCCAGCCTTGTGTCCTTTATGACGGTGGAGTGGTCCCGTTGCTGTGGCTCTGGAGTCCCCTCCCCTTGCACATCAGATGGCCATGAGACTGGAACTGCTTTCTGAATAAACAAAAATGTGTGCTCCCCAGGAGATTCTTGTTCACAAGGGAGATGTGGGGTTTCTGTTCCACTGAAAATTCGGAGGTGAGGCTGGACCTTCCCCAGACACACCCTTAACAAGAATCTTAACAAGCATTTCCACAGGACAAGGTGAAACTCCTCTTTCTCTTATTGTAAAACTTCAAACCATCCAAAAGGACAGGATGGAAAATTCTGACCATATTATTTCCCATCCTTCAGCTCCCCTCAGCTAACAGGCCCCTGGGCAGCCGTCCCTCTGAACTTGTCCTCATCCACAGAAAGATACCACCCACACACAGACCCTCACCCCCTCACACCACACACCTCCTCATACACCCTCACACCCTACACACCTGCACATACATCATGGACCCCCTCCCCCTCATGCTCCCAGAACCACACACCCTCACCACCCCCAACACTTTAATCACCTTTACAAAAGAAAATATACATACACACAAGAACACACTTATACAAAGAGGCAGGCATTTGGACACTTCTTCCAGATGCCAGCAGATGGGGTCAGGATGCTGCCCCCATAACTCCTTGACTGTTGTTCTGGTTCTTCCCTAACTGCCCAGAGACTCCATTTTCATGTTGGGGAACTGGAGGTGAGAATAACATCGCCAAGCTTACAGAGTACCTGAGGGACTTAAGCAGGGTTTACACTGAACATGAAAGTATTCTGCAAATTGTCAAGCGTGAGCCGAGGAATTATTACCGCCCACCCCCCACCCCCCCCAAACAGAAGACAATTCAAGTTTCGAAAGGACTTCAGGAAGATGGTGAAAGCTAGCTTAGTGGCACAGACTGCTTGTAACAAGGCTGATGGTGCCGTGGAGGGCTCCTTTTGAGGGTAGGGAGGGCCCTTCCCGGCCGGGTCACCACGGCCAGCCAGCTAGCACCCTGGAGGCCCCCAAACACCCCACAAAACCCCTCGTTGACCTGTGACTGTGCACTTGTGTCAGCAGAGCAGCTGAGCAGCCTCCACTCTCACTGCAGGGTCCTCTCCACCTGCAGGGAGGAGGTAGGGAGGTGACCTGGCCTGCTCCCCAGCCCTCCCCCAAAGTCAGTGGTGGCTCCCTACCCCCTCCACCTGGCTCCTGGATGGCGGGAGGGAGCGAGGGATGGGGCCATGCTGGAGACAGACAGCGCTCACCCACCACCCTGCCTCCATCTTTGGTTCTCAGGCATCTTAGCCTTGCTTGGGAGCACCTGGGGCTTCCTCTCCCCAACCCGCCCATCCCACAATCACCTGGGGCTTTTTGGCAAGATTCCTGATTCCTGGCTGTGGGGAGAAAAAGAACACAAAACCAGAGATTAGGTGGGTTGTAGGCAGAGGTGGGGTCCTGGGTCCCCACCTTCCATTCCCTCTCCCCCTCTGGGGCCTTTCCAAGGTCAGACCTAGGGGTCTTCCCTGGCTGTGGGATCCGCAGGGTCCTCAGGACGATATATGGCTATGGGGGGGCGGATGCTTGGGCTTTTCCATAGATGGGGGCAGGGGCTCAAGAGTAGTTGCTGCTCCCCAGGAGGGAATTGTTCTGGTGGAAGGATGGGAGCAGAGCATTTCTCCCTACAGGGCTTGGCCAGCTGTGAGGGCCTCCCACCCCTGTTTTTCTTCCCTGCCTACCTTGAGAGTACTGCTGGATGAAGATCAACACTCCAGCCACTGGCAGGAAAGTGATGGTGAAGATGGTGGAGATAACCAGAGCACTGGTTATCCATGGATGAGAGGGTGCTTCTGCGGAAGGCAGAGGAAAGGGGGCACCAGCCTCAGGCCATGGGACTATCTCTGGGTCCCCTGGCACCCTCCCCTGCTCCTCCTCGTCCTCTCTGCCAAACCCAGCTCCTCACCCCAGGCCACAGTGAGAATATGGTTCAGGCCAGAGTGCTGCACATGGCAAGTGTACCGGTCCTCCATCCCGGCTGGCACCCGCACCGCCGCCCACGTCTGGTAGGTGCCATCTCCACTGGGGCGTGTCTCCACATACTCAGTCTCTAGAACCAGCTCCTCCTCACCCAGCCACCAGCTCAGTGAGATGTCCCGTGGGTAGAAGCCCCGGGCCCAGCATTTCAGTGTGATGCCCCCATCCTGGGCTGTGTGTCTTGTCACCTGCACTGTGGGCGGCTCTGCAGAGAGAGGTTGAGGGAGGAAGGCTGGTAAGAGGCTGCTCTCTGCCCATTTCCTTGTGTTTGATCCTGGGCTCCCCTAGCATCTTCCAGGGTGGAGGACAGGGAGGAGATGGAGACAAGGTTTCTCTCCAGGTAAGGCATTCAACCAATGTTTGAGGAAGGGATGACCCATTGCCAACCATCCCAAAGGGGCACAATCCTGTGACTTCCTGCCCCCAATCTCCAGGGAGGTCCTGGGTGGGACTGCTGGGTCCTATGTTGACAACCCCCTCCTTCCCACAGAAACCCTATGGTTTTTGTTTTGTTTTGTTTTTAAGATTTTATTTATTTATTTGACAGAGAGAGACATAGCGAGAGAGGGAACACAAGCAGGGGGAGTGGGAGAGGGAGAAGCAGGCTTCCCGCGGAGCAGGGAGCCCAATGCGGGGCTCGATCCCAGGACCCTGGGATCATGACCTGAGCCGAAGGCAGACGCTTAATGACTGAGCCACCTAGGTGCCCTGAAACCCTATGGTTTTCTCAGAGACTTTACATACATCCCCCATGACTTCTTGCACATGGTAGGTGCCTAATGAGGTTGAGTGAAGGCAAGAATAATGGTTCTTCCCTCACTTTGGAAGGAGGTGGTCACCAGTGTAGCTCTGGAATCAGACAGCCTGGAATTAAAGCCTAGCCTGACTCCTGTCCACAATCCCCCAGTCCCTCAGGGCCTGATGGGGATTCTTTGTTCTTTTCTCTCAGGGTTGTCCCAAATGACATCATCCAGGTGTGGTTCATTTTATGTGTCAACTTTACTGGGCCACATGGTGCCTAGCCATTTGGTCAGTCACTATTCTGGGTGAGATTCACATTTGAATCAGTAGATGCAGTAAAGCAGATTGCTCTCCCCAATGTGAGTGGGCCCCATGCAATCACTTGAGGATCAGAACAGGACAAAAAGTCCCAGTCTTAAGAGGGAACTCCTCTGCCCGATCTCTTGCAGCTGGGGCATCAGTCTTTTCCTGTCTATGGACTCAAACGGAAACATTGGCTCTCCTGGGTCTCCAGGTTGCCAACTGCAAATCTTGGAACTCCCGATCCTCCACAGTCACGCGAGCTAATTCCTTAAATATGTCTCTTTCTCTCTCTCTCTCTCCACATCCTGTTGGTTCTGTTTCTGTGGAGATTTCTGACTAATCCACCAGGTGATAGGTGTATAATATATCCTGGTGCTGGATGAGAGCTCAACATTCATTTAAGTATGGTGCTTCTGGGAGGCAGGGGCTATTGTGACCATCCCTGTAATAATGACAAGGACACTGAGGCACAGAAAGGGCAAGTGACTTGCCCAAGGTCCACAGCCAGCAAGTCCTGGAGCCAGGATGTAGATCTGGAGGCTAGGCTCCAGTGCCTGAGCTCTGACCCACCACACTCTGCTCTCATAAACACATCTCTTGATGTTATTTGCCCTGCTTTCCCTTCAAGGAATGTCCTCCCCCATTGCCTCAGCTGATTCACATCCTGCCACTCAATCACCAGACGTCCATGGTGTGTTGGGTGCTCTGACCAGCTCGACCCACTAGCAGCCAGCGAGACCTCTGCCGCAGCACCCCCAAGCACCCACCTTCCCTAGTGTCCATCCCAGTCCTTGTATTTCCAGCCCTGCTGGCTGGAGTCAGGAGAAGTATAGGATCCACCTAGAATCTGAGGAGCATGTTTAGCATGAGGGGTGTGTGGGGGCAGAGGGGCAAAGGGCCTCAGCTTCCCTGGCAGTCCCCAGTAGTCCAGGGACTGGCCTAGTGAGGGATGCTATCCCCTGGGGCCTGAGGTCCATTTCTGAAGGAGAATCACAGGATGTTAAACCCCCAGAGGGCCTTATGAGCCACCTAGTTTAACCTACTCTGTGGATGAATAAAATGAGGCAAAGAATCAGGGCCTCATTTACCAAGACCACAGTGTGGTCCACCTCACCTGGAATGAGGGCCCGAGGTCGAGGCTTCTGTCCTGCTCTACATGAGGAAGCCCTTGGCTAGTCGGCCTTCTTTCTGGGGCTCAGTGGGCTTATCTGAGCCAGGGGAACACAGTCTGCCTCCTCACCGCCCCTCCCCCCAGGCTCTTGAGCACGGGAGTATGGGCCCCTCTGTGTGGCCACAGGCTGCACCTTACCTTTCCGGGTGAGGCTCTGGCCTCCCAGCTCCAGGTACCTGCACAGGGAAATGAGGCAGAGGCCTTCCAGGTAGGCCTTGTCATACTCAGCATAGCAGCGCTCCATCTCCCACCAGCTCTTGGTCCGCATGGCTGCAGGTTTGGCTGACACCCAGCTCAGAGTCTCCAGGTCCAGGGACAGGTGGTCCTGCCCGTCAAAGCCAAACTGCCAGAAGCTGCTGGTAGAGCCGTCCTCCCTGATCTCACAGCCGAACATCCGCTGAGTGCTGTGCATGCCTGTGCACGTGGGCGAGAAGGCTGCAGTTTGCATGGGCTATGGGGTGGATCCCTGAGAGCCGGAGAGAAGCCCAGCACCCTTGGGTGTCTCTGAGGGGTGGGGGGCAGGGTGGCGGCATTTAAAAAAACAAATGCCCCCCGGGTAATTGTCATGAGCAGCCAGGGCTGAGAAGCCTGTTGGGCCTCTCATGGGAGGACACTTGAGTTCATCACTAGAGACATCAGAAGAACTCAGCTACTTATGGATGGAAGAGGTCCTCATGGTAAGACTGGGCAAAATCAGAAATGTGAAAGACACGTTCAGATGTGAGCCTGGCTGCTAGCACAGCGACTGGGGGGCTGGGGGTGCTTATCCTGGGGCCCCTGGGCTAATGTGCAGCTCTCCCCAGTCTCGGGCTTTTATACCTACGGGATTTTATACCTACGTTTGGGTTTCCAGGCCCAGAGTGGGAAAGGGCTGGAACAGGTGGTGTGTTCATGCAGCGCTGGCAGCAGCCAGCAGGGGGCGTGAGCTTGTCCGTGGTGAGAGACGGAAGCTGGGGCCTGAGGGAAATGCTCCTCTTCCTCCTTGGCATTGGGTAGAGCAGAGGTCCTCAGCTAGGTTCTCTCTCCCACCCTGAGCTGTCTGCCTCGTTCAGGTTCATCTGGCTTCCCTCCCTGCATGGCAGAGTTGGTGTCTGAGAGCCTGGGGGTGGGTGTGAGGGAGGGAAAAGCCTCTGCCAGTCTGCTGGAGTCTGGAACCCTGGGTAGCTGAAGCGGAGGTGTTGTGGGGCCCAAGCTACTGTGGATGCTTGCTGTGCTGGCCCCATGGGCTGGCTACTGAAGCCACAACAAATTCTGCGGGCCCCCGCTTGGCTGTGGGGATAGAGCTATGCACCAGGAGCATGCCTTGCACCCTCTTCCGGGCTCAGTAGGGTGGCCTCTGTCCCCTAATGGAAGGGCATGGCTGCCTAGAGGGTCTGCATGCAGAGTGTGAAGGAAAGAAGAGGTGGGGCAATAGGAGCCTCTGACGCACCACTGCTCTGGTTGTGGTAGCCCATCACGGTCCACGTCTCCACCTGCTGCACCTTTGCCCAGGCTCTCTGCTTCTGGGTCTCTGTCTCCCAGTACTGGGCGCCCACGGTTGCCATCCATGGGGCCTGGGGCTTGGCCCTGTCCACACGACTGTCGTAATGGATGAAGGGCTGGTTGTCCACGTAGCCTATAGCCAGGAACTGGGGAAGGCCCGGGCCTGGCTCTGACAGGGCCAAGTAGTGGTAGTGGAGAGAGTGTGTCCCTGTGAAGACACAAAATAGTCAGGCTCACGTGCCAGGATTGGCACCATAGGCTGGTGTGACTGATGGGGACAGCGGTGGAAACCTATCCAGAGTATTTGCCATCAGTAAGAGCAAGAACTGGGGATTTCAGTTAAAAATATAAGGGCATCCAAATAGTTTAAATAAAGAATCAGTCAATCAATCAGTCAAACATCGAGGCCAAAGTTCATGTGCTAAGACTTGTGGGCTTTATCTCTATTTCTAGGAAGTTTTCCACCCCCATTCCCTCCCCTGCCCCCACTCAGGGTTTACTTACTTATACTTTACACTCTTCTCTGTAAGTGTGATTATCTGGTTTCCCATCTCACAATTAAAAAGGTATGATAAAAAAAATTGTTTGGCAGTTTAATTTTTGTGGAATTATTCATTCTCCAGAGATACCTGATAAAGCGGGGCCATCATTCCTAGCTTGAACCATTGCTGCCAAGTTGGTGGCATCTTGACTCCATTCCCCGCTCCCTCCTGTTCCTACACCAGACATTGCTAGTCATCTCTTTAAGTCCAAATGCTGCCTCAAGGTTTGTTCTCCACCATCTCTAGAAGCACCAGCTTATCCACTCAACTTGGTGCTGGAGATGAAATCTATTTAGCAGCTTGCCCTGACTCCAGCTATGAAAACAAGTGCTGTACCTTTAAAAAACCTACCCCACCTTTCTCAGAGGCTCACCCACAGCTCACTCCTTCATTTTCTTTCTTTCTTTCTCTCTTTCTTTCTTCATTTTTTCCAAATAGGCTCCACACTGTGGAGCCCAATGCTGGGCTTGAACTCATGACACTGAGATCAAGACCTGAGCTGAATTCAGGGTCTGATACTTAACCGATTGAGCACCCAGGGCCCCCTCCCTTACTTCATTTTTTTTTAAAAAAAAGGTTTTGCTCGGGGGCCCCTGGGTGGCTCAGTTGGTTAAGTGCTGCCTTCGGCTCAGGTCATGATTCCGGAGTCCAGGATCGAGCTCCACGTCACGCTCCCTGCTCAGCAGGGAGTCTGATTCTCCCTCTGCCCCTCACCCTGCTTGTGCTCTCTCATTCTCTCTCAAATAAATAAACAAAATAAAAAAGGTTTTACTCAAATGCTACTTTCTCAGCGAAGCCTTCCTTGCCCACTCTGTTAAATATTTACATTCCCAGCACTCCCCCTAGTGTTTTCTCTAGAGCATTACCACCATATAGAGAATACGCACTTCACCTGTTTCTCTTTTTTAGGATTTTCTTGTTAGAGAGAGAGAGCACAAGCAGGGGGAGCTGCAGGCAGAGGGAGAAGTAGGCTCCTGGCTGAACAAGGAGCCCGATGCGGGACTCGATCCCAGGACGCTGACACTGGGATAGTGACCTGAGCCAAAGGCAGATGCTTAACCCACTGAGCCATCCAGGTGTCCCTACCTGTTTCTCTTGTTAATAGTCTGTCTCTCCCCTGTAATGTCAGTTCCCCAAGGGCAGAGATGCTTGTAAGGATCCTTCTTTCCCAACCTAGAACAGCTTCTGGCACACAGTGGATGCTCAACATTTGAATATTCAAATGTGAAAGGACTCAAGCGCATCTCCACCCTCACAGCTCCATTTAAGCTCCCTTGCAGCCACAGCAAACTGCCCCAGCCCTTTGTACCTGCAGTTCCTTCGGCCCCAGGCTGCTCCCTCTCTTCTCTCAGCCAATGTCCCTCATCCCTCAGGTTGCAGCTCAGGTGTCCCTTCCTCCAAGAAGCCCTCCTGCTTCCACCCTGACATCCCTCAGAGCAGTCTCTGTGCTCCCTGTGAAACTGTGGGCTCCATGGGGCGGGCAATACATCGGACTGTGTCACCACTGTTTCCACAGGTCTTGGGGAGAAAGAATGTCATGCTTGGCACACAGTGGATACCGCCGGCATTTATCGAGTTGGACAAAAAACAAGAGCATGAAAGGCAAGGATGATGATCACAGCTGTCATTTTTGGAGAGTGACTGCTCTGTGTCCTGCACCAGTCTAACTACTTTTCATTCATTATTTCAGTTGGTCCTTAGTATAAACCTAAGACGTTGGTTTGGCCCCATCCCACAGATGAGGGGAGGGCGAGTACAGTACCCAAAGCCATGCACTAGAAAGAGAGGAGCCCAGATTCTCTCCCCAGAGCCTGCTTTTTCTAAGCTTAGGAAAAGGACGAGGAGCTCTCTTCTTGCACTGGTGACACCTTACATGAGGTGAGAGGGATCAATGTTGAAAGTGAGTGAAGGGCTGACATCAGGCCTGGGCTGGTGTGGGCCTCTGGGGAAATGACGGACTCTCAGGGTGCTGTTTCCTTGCAAACCACTGAGTTAAGATTATTGGGGGTGCTCCTGGGCTGGGAGTTGTGAGTAGGCATGTAGACCTTGAAAGGAACAGAGGCTACGGCTTCTCTACGCTAAGGTGACCGACCACCTGCTCCTTGGCTCCTATCTGCAGCAGCTGTCTGTCCTGGGTGTGAGGGAGGGCAAAGAGCCTGTGTCCTTGGGTAGTTGCCTCCTGGGTGGTGGAGAAGCCATGCATGTTGTATGTTCTGTCCTGTCTCCTCCTCAGCTAAGGGTGCACAGTGTGGTAGGCTGAATTCTGGGCCCCTAACATATCCCTGGAGCCTATGAATGTTACCTTATATGGTAACAGGGATTTTGTAGATGTGATTAAATTAAGGATCTTGAGATGGGGAGATTATCCTGGATTGTCTAGGCAGGCCCTGAATGTGTCATTATGAAAGGGGACAGAGGGACACTCCATGACTACCAGAGAAGGGGATGGGAAGATGGAACAAAGAAAGAGGCAGAAGGTGCCATGAGCCAAGGAATGCAGCTCTAGAAGCTGGAAAAGGCAAAGAAATGGGTTCTTCCTGAGAGCCCCTGTAGGGAACTGTCCCGCGGCACCTTAGTTTCAGCCCAGAGAAGCCCATTTTGGACTTCTGACCTCCAGAACTCTAAGAGAATAAAAGTATGCAGTCCTTAAGCTACCAAGTTGTGGTCCCCTTGTTACAGCAGCTATAGAGAACAAATACACATACTATGAGACCAAAGTCTGTTGTGTCTTGTGAGTTCAGTGGACAGTTCAAACCCAGGAGCCCTGGAGGTCCTGCTATCCTGAAACAGAGAGAAGGATGCACAGTCCAGGGAGAAGAATGTCCTCCGAAAGCTGTGCTCCAATGGCCAGTTACTTCTGGTTAAAAATGAAGGGAAGTCTATCCATGTCTTATTTTGTAAAGTTACAAAATAGTTCTAAAGCACTTAGGTGCTGGGCCCTGTCCTAAGCACTTTAGAAATTTTGGCTCTGTTAACCCTCATAACAATTTTACCGGGCAGGTATTATTGTGCCCATCTATGACCAGTGGGGAAACTGAGCCCCAAAGAGGCAAAATCACCTGCCAAGTAGCGGAAAGCAGGGCCAGACCCGGATTCTCAAGATGTCCCCTGGCCTGCACCTGTCCTTTAGTGAACCCATGAAGGGCTGACACTATATGGCTGGCTGGGGACACACGAGCAGCCCTCTCCCCATGGCATCTCCCCACTCTCTGCCCTCCACAGACACCACCCTGGACACGGTTCCAATGGGCTCAGCTCTGCCCAGCCTTGCCCATATGGCCAGGCGGGGCCCTCCCTGTGGCCCCATTCAGCAAGTACTTTCTGAGCACCTGCTGTTTATCTGGCCCTCTCGGAGGCCCTGAGGATGCTGGGAAAGCAGAAGAGTTACAAGTGCCTGCTCTTAGGAAGCTTCCATGAATGTAGGATAAGCAAGATAAATGAATAAAATGTATGCCAGGCTCACCAGCAATAAGTTCTGAGGGGAAAAAAAAACAAAGCAGAGACATACAAAGTATTAGGGGTGGGTTTAAAATTTTAGATAGAATGGACGGGGAAGCCCCACTCCCCAAGGAAACTCCTGAATGAAGACCTAAAGGAGCCAGCTGTGTAAAGGTCTAGGAGAGAGCATTCCGGGTCTGCAGAAGGGAAAGCCAGTGGAAAGGTCCTGGGGCAGTAGTATTCTTCTGGTGTTCTGAGGCTTTTGCAATAACATGGGAGAAACATAAAATGGTGGTGTGACTCAGTAGCTGTAGGTGATAGCAGTAGGGGGTGAAAGAAGGGGTTGAATCCCAAATCCTTCCTAGGCTTGTCCAGATGGTGCCTGGAATGGCCTGGATACAGCCTCTGGGCTACCCCTCCCTGCCATGGGAGCTCTGGTTTCTGGCATCGGCTCTGCCTTGGACTTTTTCACCCATGGTCTACAGCCTGGCATCTGGTGCCCATCCTGGGAGTTGGAACTATTCAAAGACAAGTTCATGATTGTGGCCCCGTCATTCAGCTGGCTTCCAGCTACTGCCTCCCACATACCCAGTGAGGGACCACCATCCCTGAAAATCCCACTGCTGTCTACTCTGCCTACTAGACAGTCCTGAGAGCCCAGCCTGCTCTCTGTGGGGGCTCACAGGCTGCCCACACTTGTCTTTTTGCTCCAGGAGGACAGTTTGAGCTGGGACTAGATTCCTCCTTGCTAACTGGATTCAGGAGGGATCCTCATGCCTGGGGCTCCAGCCCAGAGTGAGGAATCATCAGGCTACCTCTGTAGTTTTGGAGGAAACACCCCTGCCAGCCTGCGGTCAGTGCCAGGCATGGTGAGACCACAGCAGGAGGAAGTGGGGGCCATATGGCAGATGTCCCAGAGGAATCTGCTCATGCTGTGACATGGCCTAAGTGGCCACATGCCCTTTGCTGCCTCAGGCCCCATGTCATCAGCCACCCTTTCTTCCCTCACTGCTGCGTCCTGGTCACTGGGCCACATCTCCAGCCCCACAAAAAGGGGCAGTCCTGCCCTCTTATGCACAGCCTCCCTCTTTCTCTGACTGGTGGGAGAGGGAGGTGCCCCACCCCTTTCCTACAATCCATGTGGCATTGCCACTGTCTAGCTGTGTGGCCTTGTTCCACAGCTCCAGGCTTTGATTTCTTCATCTGTAGGTGAGGGCACTTGCTTGACCTGGTCCACAGTGCTGGAGCATTCGGCGAGGTAATAAACATAAAGAAGTGTAGGCATGAAGGAAGGGTTCTGCAGACATCATTTGCTTAGCCTATCTGGAAGGGAGAGGTGGGCACGGGGAAAAGAGAGCTAGAGCGTTTGTGTTGGGGGGGTGAGGGTGGGGAAAGATACTTGAGTGAAGAAGCCCCCTGGGGCACCCTCCAGAGGGTCTGGTCTCTGTGTCCTCCACCTGAGCAAAGGCAGTCTACCAGATTCCCAGACTGTGTAGTTGCCCTCCTGCATGCTGGGGGCTCCTGGCCTCTGCCATCTTGCCCCCTTTTTCAGCAGGTAGGCAGTGCCTTACCTCCAGGCCATGGCTTGTTTTCTAACTTCAGGTTGGCTAGTTCTGCCATCACCACCTTCGCTAAGGAAGCCGGGCTATCGGCCACCACAGGCAGCCCCCAGGGACTCTCTGCAAAGGGGAAATGGAAAAGGGAAATATGAATCCCAAGGCATAAATACCCTACACATCCTTGTCTCTGCTTAGAGGGATGGTATGAAATGACAAAGAGAGGCATATTGGAAGGGAAGAGGGACGTGGGAGCCCTCTCTCAGGATTGCCTGGAAACTTCTATAGCACGGAGGTATAAAACCAACAGCGCCGAGTTCTGGGTCTTGGTGCCAGAGCTTTAGAAATATTGATTCATGGCATTTTTACTGCATTCCTGTGAGGTAGGCCCTGACTCTTCCCACTTAAGAGGGAAGCCAGGACTGGGTTGCCTTTCCCTCTGCCAGAGGTTCTCCAGCTGCAGCCCCTCCTGGCAGCTTTGACACTTCTGCTATTGATAAATTTAGTTGGTTTGGAGGGAAGAGGAGAGGACACTAGCAGGCATTGAAACCTCCCAGGTGATGCTCATATGCTACCAGGTGGAGAACCCATACCCTCGTGGTTCTGCCTGGTCCTGCCCAGCTCTGTCCACTTGCTCAGCTGTGCCCTTGCAATATTACCCACTTGGCAAACAGCTGTTGAGCACCTACTACTAGCCAGGCACTGAGCCACGTGGGGGTGTATGTGGGGACAGAGATAAACCAAGACGGTCATGGGCCTGAAAAAGCTCAGGTCTGACAGGGAGGATGCAACTGAACAAATAAATAAGTAGGTCCAATAAGGTGAGTGGGGCTGATGAGTGCTGTGGTGCAGGAAGTCCCAGGCATCAGAAACACACCGGGGTGGGAAGGTGTTGGGGTCAGGGGCCTTATAGGCTGAAACCTGAAGGGGACCTCACCAGCTGTGAGTTACGAGGCAGTGGGGTGGGTAAGGAGGGAAGAACATTCTAAGTTAGTGAATCTAGTGTGGTTCCAGGACCAGCTGCATCAGCATCACCTGGGAACTTGCTAGAAATGCAAATTCGTAGGACCCAACCTAGCCCTACTGAATCCGAAGCTCTGGGGGTGGGGTCCAGCTTTCTGTAGTTCAACAAGTCCTCTGGGTGATTCTAAAGTTTGAGCCACTTCAAACTTCCCTGCTGCAACACTCATGATATCTGCCGCATGAAAGCCACTTCTTCACTCCCTAGCTTCTGAAGGGAAAGCCTGGCATCCAGGAGTATTGTGAGGGGCCTGCCCCAAACCCCTGGCTACCTCCCTTCCATGTGCCATCTCTCTCCTGCAGTTGGGTACATCCCAGGGTTATCTCTCCACTCCTTCCCTCCTCCTTGGCTTGGGGTCCCCACTCCCTAGGTCAGCCCCAGCCATTCCCTCCATAAGGAGACAGGGCCTATGTGCAAACACCCATGACTATCCCTCCACACAGAATTGGAATCACCTGTATGCCCCTATATTATGCCCAGGGAGGGTTGGGGGGACTGTATGAACCTAAAAACCAATACAGTCTTGGCCCAGAGACACAGTGGCCCATGCCCCATGGGGTCCTGTCCCAAGGACTAAACTCTCCCCCAATCTTTCCAGACATCCAAGGTGATTCTCCTTCAAATGTTTTCCATGGGGCGCTGAGGGCTGAATCCTCCTGAAGGTCCATCCTGCTGACTTCAGGAGCCTCAATTTGGAGGGAAAAAAGAACCTCTTTACTTTCACTAAGGCTGAAATCTAGCCTTTCTCCTATGGTGAAGGCAACAAAGCTCAGCAGGATTAGCAGAACCCCTGCTTTGGATTTGGACAGAAGCCACAAGTGCTTTTGTGGTGACAGTTGGTGCAGACACCTGGACATATGCTTTATTCTAATTCCCAATTCTGGGAATTGTTGCTATTTGGTGCGTTATTTAATGTGTTAACTTAGAAGCACACATACTACATCTCACACATTTATATTTCTAGTTAAAAAGTTTTAGTAGCTTTATAGAAACGTAACTAGATTCCTTTGTAATCCTATGTATTTCTGTTTATGTTTGTTTATTTAGAGAGCACGCTAGCGCGGGAGGGGCAGAGAGAGAGCGAGAGTGAGAATCTTAAGCAGGCTCCACCTCACTCTCAGCGGGGAGCCTTACACGGGGGCTCCACCTCATGACCTGAATGAACCGAAATCAAGAGTCCGAAGCTTAACCCACTGAACAACCCAGACGCCCCCCCCTCCCCCCAAATGTATTTCATTTGTTGCATTAAAAACATTCTGAGACCGGGTCCAAGGCATAAAAAAGGTTAAGAACTCCGACTTTAGATCCTGCCAGGAAGCGTCCTCTCCGCGCCCTAGTTTAAATCTGTAAATAGTAAATCGAGGATTGTTCTGTGAGTTGAAATGGCTTCTTGTATGTGAAGCACTTAGAACAGCTTGGAGCGAGGGTGACCAGCCACTGTTAACTGCTGTGACGGTGGACACTTCCGCATGTGTGCTAAGTGTTCCGGCATCTGTGTGGCCGGGAGGGGCGGTGCCCCATGGCAGCGGGCGGGGGGAATCCAGGAGGAGGTCAGGCTCAGGTACCAATGCCAGAAGAATTAAAACTGGGAAAGAATGGAAATTCCGGGCCAGGTCAGAGAAATCCTCGTTGCACCTCCTCCCCCAACACCCACCGTAACTCGGGAGAGCCTCGCCACGCCTCCAGGGACGCCCACCATGAAGGGCGGGCGCTGCCCGAGCTAGCTGGCAGGGGACGCGCCAGCCCTCTCAGATTTCTGCCCCCACAGAGCTTCCCTAAGGACCTTCCTGGAGGACCCAGCCCCAGGAACCGAGCGGCGTCCTACGGAGGGGAGGCCACGGGGACCCCGAGGAGCTACGGCATCGGCTGCGTCCAGGCGGGGGTCACCGCCAGCCCTCCGCGTCCCGCCGGCTTCCCGCAGGACTCTAAGCCAGATCCGGGTGCCACGTGGAGGCCGCAAACGGGGGCTCTAACCCAGGGCTCAACGCCACCTGCGGTCCTGGGTCTGCTCCCCAGCTCACCATCCCCGGTCCCCAAACCCGGAAGTGGCCTCCGGTCGCTCCCTGCCTCCCTTAGCCCCAACCACGCGCTGGCGGGCGGCCCCTGGGGTTCTGCCCCAGGGCCCCCGCCTCTCCGCCCCCCCCCCGGCCCCCGCCCCCGGCCTCTCCGCCCAGTCACCTGCCGCGAGCTTCGGCACTAGACGCAACAGCTGCAGGAACAGCAGCATTGTCCGCAGCGGCGTCCAGGCGCGCGCGCTCCCGAGGACCCGCGAGCCCGGGTCAGCCAGCCTGGCGCGCAGCCCCCGGGCGTCGATTTAGCAGGAGTCGGTCCTCAGCTGTGGGGCGGGTGGCCTGGAGCTAACCCCGGAGAGCCAGCGCTCAGCGTCGGGAAGGCGGAGCATCTGCGACCTCAGGCGGCTCCGCTCGGCTCCGGCTCCGCCCTGCCCCGCCCCTCCCCATCCCGCGGGGCTCGGGCTCCCGCTCGGGCTCTGGCTCCCAAACGCCATCGTCAGCCCCCACCCCACAGCTCCCAGATGTCCCCTTTGCTGGGTCTCTGAAGTAGAACCCCCCCAAATTACATATGTGTATGAAAAGCAATCTTGTTGGTAATTGTCAAGTATAGCTTATAGGGTACTTCACTCCCTCATGAAATGAGACCCAGAGGTGGAGCTAACGTTACTGTCGTTTGGAAACTTAGGGTGTCTGCAACAACTATCATGTGATTCGAAAACACCTGTGGTGGGGCGCCTGGGTGGCTCAGTCGTTAAGTGTCTGCCTTCGGCTCAGGTCATGATCCCAGGGTCCTGGAATCGAGCCCCGCATCGGGCTACCTGCTCGGCGGGTAGCCTGCTTCTCCCTCCCCCACTCCCCCTGCTTGTGTTCCCTCTGTCGCTGTGTCTCTGTCAAATAAATAAATAAAATCTTTAAAAAAAAAAAAAAGAAAACTCCTGTGGTTTCCACTGAGGACAAAAGCACAAGTCTTGCTAATACTGAGCTTTGCTACCTCCATTCATTAGGGGAAGAATGGCTAAATTTAATAAATAAAATAAATATTTAAAAAATAAATTTATTTTTCCCATCCAGGTTCACAGACCCCCTGAATTCTCACCAGGGACCCTCATGTTTTGGATAATAGTTTTCACCTGGGTGGTTTCTGATATTTGAAAACTGACGGGGAAGGGGGTGCCTGGGTGGCTCAGTCGTTAAGCGTCTGCCTTCGGCTCAGGTCATGATCCCCGGGTCCTGGGATCGAGCCCCGCATCGGGCTCCCTGCTCCGCGGGAAGCCTGCTTCTCCCTCTCCCACTCCCCCTGCTTGTGTTCCTGCTCTCGCGCTCTCTCTCTCTGTCAAATAAATAAATCTTAAAAAAAAAAAAAAAATTCACGGGGAGGACTTTGGTGGCCCTTATTGGGGTGGGCTGGGGGAGCTCCTCACCTGTCAGGGGCGGGGCCAAGAATGCCAGAAGTCTAGCCCTACCGGGTCTTGAAGCCAAGATGCCCATGGTGTCTTGCCAGGCCTTCACCAAAGAAGAAGCCCGATTGTAATGATCTGCGTCGAGAGCTCATTTGTCGCGTTTTAATATTGTCAAAGGAACACTCAGAGAGGATAGAGCAGAGTTGCAAGGAAGGTGGGCATCAAAAAGTCTGGTTAATCAAATAAAAATGTTTAAGGGAAAAAAACCTGTAAAATTAATGTTTGCATTATGATACGATTGTTATAGTCACAATGGTTGTGACATATCTGCAGATTAGCATTGCAAAAATCAAGGAGAAAGTTATTTTTCTAGGCAATCCAGGTTTATTTTGGGGGCCAAACCAAATAGAGAAACCTGGTTAGTCTTGGTTTGTTTCAAGGTATAAAGCAGGATGATCAACTTGTCCCAGTTTTAGCACTGAAAGTTCTGCATCCTGGGGCCCCCTCAGTCCTGGACAAACCAGGACAGTTGGCTGTGGGGAATGATGGGCCTCGTCATAAGGACACAGGCAAATAGCGTTTTTGCTTTCACAGTAGACGCTGAATCTTCCAGGAAGGTGGCTATGCTGCAGATGGAAGGAAGGTGGTAGTTCATAGTGTCGGCTACTTTGCTGAGAGTGGCTTACTTCCTACAGCACCGTGTCCTTCCCACAGCTGAGTTCTGGATTGCCCACAGCACGCTTGATCAGTGGCATTTGTAGCTGTTGTATTTATAGACGTTTTGCATATCCATTCAAGTGCCTGATTAATCATGTTTTCTATATAGTCAAGCCAAACATTTACATATTGAGACATATGTTATGACTGTATTATGATTTAATTGTGAATACTTTTTGTTACAATTAGGGCATTATATTCATTTTAATTTTTAATTCTGTGGGTGTGTAGGTTAAATTATCTTTGGAGTTCCCTTAAGGACAGGAAAAGATGTTACAAAACCTTTGTGATAAGGAGAGCTTTTCTGGTGGGGCTCAGACACACACCCACACCCACCACAGGTGAAACTTGCACCCTGAGCAGGAAGAAGAACCAGGTAGTGGAAAGTCTCTCAGAGGTGGTGACAGTTGACCCCAGTCCTGACAGAAAGGGTAAGGAAGATGAAGGTAGGATGAAAAGCAGTTTTGGGGGCGCCTGGGTGGCTCAGTTAGTTAAGCGGCCGACTCTTGATTTCAGTTCAGGTCATGATATTAGGGTCCTGGGACTGAGCCCTGTATTGGGCTCTACGCTCAGCGCCGAGTCTGCTTGAGGATTTCTCTCTCCTTCTCCCTCTGCCCCTCTCTCCTACCCCCCCCACTCATGTACTCTCTCCCTAAAATAAATCAATCTTAGAAAAGACAAGCAGTTTGGGGGAGGTAAATACAGCTATACCTCAAGGCCAGCAGAGAGGTGTGTGGTGAACTGAGCTGCTGGGGAAAGAGAAGGCCATGCGTCTGAGCAGGTTGTCAAAGCCCTACCCCAGGAGGCCCGCCTCGCGAAGCATCTTCATCGATAGGGCTTTCTGAGAGGTCTGGGGACCCGGCCAGGCATCCTGCTGTGCACTCACTGTTTCCTCTAGGGTAGGCAGCAGCTCTGGAGCTGGTCCTGGGCCCCTCCTGCTTGCCTGGTTATAGTCCTAGCCCAGAGACACAGTGACCCACTCCCCTGGTGTCTCTTTTCCAGGAACGTTGTCCAAACTCCCCCCTATCCCTGGCTCCACTCTCTCCACTGACCTCTTGCCCAGGCATTCAGGGCGATTCTCCTTCAAGTTTTTTCCCACAAGGAGCTGAGGGCTGAATCCTCCTGTAGGTGCACCTGACACTTTTAGATCCCAGATCCCTCCCTGTGGTGTAGCTCACCTTTCAGGACTGAGGGCCCAGGCACTGGAGCAGAATCCTAGGCTTACTCCTAGCAGGGTGGGGAGGCTCATCATCAAAGTCAAGTTGTTAAAATCAGTTACCTTGTAGCTCAAACAGTAAGCTAAAAACAAGTCCATTAATAAGATAACCAACAATTCTAAAGTTAGCAATAAAGGCAGGGACAACAATAATTAGTTTTACAGAGTGTACTGGGCCAGGATTTCTGTGGGTGAGGCCTTTCATAGGCTTCTGCAGCACCTGCCAGTCTCTGCTGAGAGACACGGATTCTCTGAGACCTCTTTTGATTGTCCAAACCCCTTGTTGAAGGAAGAAAGCACCACTCAGAAGCTGAGATGGAAAGCTGAGTCTATTTGGTGCTTAAGCACTGGAGAGCTTGTAAGACACAGTCTCTTTGAGCAAAGCAGAAGTGACCTGATGTAGGGTTTTGGGAAGCACGGTGTCAGGGATTGCGGGATTTTCAGAGTTGAGAGTGTTTACATCCAGTGGTGGCTGATGTGTATCTGTTGCTGATGAGCTGACTTTCAGAAGTGTGGTCACTGGGGCAAATCTTCGCTGATGGATGATCACACAGCTTGAAAACAGGTTCTGGGGGTTCCATGTGGGAGTTACAAATTCTCATCCTTCACAACGTTTGGCTAAGGTGTCATCTACCAATAATAGACTCCTTGGCTAATGTCTTCACTCCTGTGGCCTGAGAGCTTCGAGAGAAGGAAGAAGCATGGAAGATGGCAAACAGGACACATTTCTCTTAGGTAGTGTCTGCTGGCTCCAGGGAGTGAGGTGCTGTCTACATTTTTGCCCAAGAGCAGGAAGAAACCACAAAATGCTTTGGGCTACAGCCCTTGCCCTCTCTCATGCCTCTCTCACCCCAGGGTCTATTTAGCCACCTTTAGAGAAGGATGAGGCAAGAGAAGAAATACTAAAGGTTGTCCAGGTCCACAAGTCAGGAGGGATGCTGGAGGATGGGTGGGGTGGAAGGAGAGAAAGGAGTGGAAGTGGATGAGGGCTCCTGGCTGGTGAGGATGTAAAGCTAAAGTGACCTCGTGCTTGATGGCAGCAAGCCATCCCAGGATGGCAAGGGAACAAGACTGGGACCCTCCAACCCTGATGGGACACACAGCCTTGTAAAGCTCACGGACCTCTTGGAAGGGCCAACTCCACATCGAAAGGCAAGCCTGAGTTAGCACTCCTGCCCCCACGATGGCCTGGCCACCTCTATTACAGGGCTGCCCCTCAACACCTATGTTTGGAGGAAGGCACTTCTCTCTGACCCTCCAGAGAGGATGGGGGCTAGGGGGAAGGGAGGGACAGGAGGACTCCGAAACTGTGGGCAGCCTTGCCTGAGTGTCTGCAGCCCAGGAAAATCATCCTGTGCTCCTGTGACCCCAAACAGTGACTCTACCTGGCTGCTCCATGATGCAGCCCACACTGGTTTCCCACAATGTGGGGGAGAGGATGGGCAGCTGGTATGGAGATGAGAAGAAGAAAGAAATAGGAGTGTTTCTGGCTCATGTGGGGAGGCTCACAGGGCACTGTGCAAGAGGACTGTGGTCATTGACCATCTGTAGTAGGAGGTCACTCCCCTGCAAGAAGGACCCTGCCCCTCCTCCTCTTTGGTAGAGCCCTCCTTCTCATACATTTCAAAGCACCCCAATACAACAGGTGGAAAAAGAGGACAAATAGGACAGAAGGACAGGAGTATAGGGAGGATTAAAGGAACAGGACAGGAGGGTGAAGTGGACGGAATGACAGGAGGACAGAAAGACAGGTAGATGAGGTGGACAGGAGGACAAGAATGACAGGTGACAAAGAAGACAGAAGGACAGGAAGACAAAATAATGAAGAGGATGGGAAGATGAGGAGCATGAGGTGGACAGAATGACAGGAGGACAGAAGGACAGATGGATGAGGACAGGAGGATAAGAAAGACAGAACAAAGAGGACAGGAGGACAGAAGGACAGGTGGATGATGAGGACAGGCAGACGAGGAGGATGAGGACAGGAGGACAGGTGGTGGAGGAGGACAGGAGGAAGGGAGAGGAAAGGAGAATGAGTGACCCACTGCTGGCCAGCAGCTAAAAGGAAGTGGTTCTGATAAGGAAAATCTGTGTCCTAAGATGGCCGACCGAGCCAGCGAGAGAGTCCCGGTCCTTGCCCCGGGGCTCTTCTGTGTTCTTCTCCCTGTTCTGCATCCCGCACGCACCAATCCAGGTTCTTCCCCCTGCCCCGCTTCACGCACTCGCCGAAGGTGCCAAGTATGTGGAAGTAGAAGTGTATAAATTGCCCCCTTTGTTTGTGCTCGGGGCTCAGACCTTTGGACACCACTCTCTTCTTAGCCCACCAGCGTTAAATAAACCTCTTATCCTCCAAGATCTCCGAGTGCCACTTGGTTCTTCCGTCGGGCTATCCAGTCCAGGTTCCGTAACAGTCCCACCGAGACTCCAATAAGGGCAGGAGGACAGGGTAGTGATTTCTCCCTCAGAACCTAGTCCTTACCACAGAAGGTATTATCAGGCAGATGGCTGACCATGTGGTCAGGCTCTGGGACAACCTGGAGTCCTTCTGAAGGGAAGGAGACTCGGCCTTATGGAGATCTGTCCAACCAGTCCAGGAAGGGTGCCTTCTGACCACCCCTGGGACCCCGCAAGGAGCCCCTACATGTGAGAAAGCAGACAGGACCAGTGGTCCTGCAGATATGCTATTTTCAAGATTTGGCTGTTTGCTTTTCTGAGCAATCATTACACTTACTTTTTCCACCTCTGGTATTTCCTCCATGTGAAAATTAGCTCTGGAGTTCACTTTTGCTTTCTGTTTTCTAATAATTATTGTCATTGAAGGAGACTGATTTTGTTGTTGTTATTTACTCAGATGCTATTTATAACATTCTTGTCCCTGGAAGAGCTGAGGCCAGAACCTGGGATGTTTCCCAAGAGAAAGAAAGAAAATTGATTCTAACCAGGTCTCCTGAGTTCTGTGGCTCCAGGGGATTTAGGAATCCTCTGAAAGTGTCAAATGTTGCATGTGTGCTTTCTTGGAAGGGGGCGGGGGGGATGTCGTTGGTTAAAAATTTAACAATATTCTCAAAATGTATTTGACCAAGAAAAGGTGACAACTGGCTCAGAAAGATGCTGCCCTAAATCCTCTCAAATGAAACAATTCTGGGATCCCATGGATAAAGGCGAGAAAAGAGAGGACGGAAGTGAGAGGAGGCGGGTAGAAACAGACAAAGACTGGGAGGAGAGAGAGAGTTAGGGACAAGGTAGGCACTGTGACTCAGCATCCCTCAGGACAGGCAGAGGTAAAACCCTGCTGTTAATCTCAGGCTTCTGGGACCAACTGGTGTCTTAGGTCCAAACCCCGCCTCCGCTTGGGGACAGCAGTGAGTAAAAAAATCAGCCCTGGGACCAAGGATTGGCCCAGTGGGAACCACGTTGTCCAATGAAAGGCAAAAGCCAAACTGATCATGCATCATCAGTTACCAGACAGATCAGGCCTAATAACTACATTCCTGAAATGTGAACACATCCTCAGTTCTCCGGTTGGATTGGTCCTAACAATTTAGAAAAAAGAGAGTCTGTTAAGTTTGTTAATTTACTCATTTGTGGGACTATTTATTTGGTTAGCTGCAGTTAGTCTACCAAGTACGTGAGCAATAAATGAACTTTTGCTTTTTCTGGTATACAGCCGTCTGACAACTCCAGCGTCCTAGAACTCCACTTCTCTCCCCCAACATTCGCTTGGTGCTGGAGTATTTGTTTTTATCCCTTCTGTGAGAAAACGATATCTGTGGATGCCGGAAAGGGGATAGGAATGCAGAAATGGGGTTTTAGGGGCACCATCGAAGCATTAATGGGGACCATTGGTTTCTGGGAGGAGGCCAAGAAAGGGCTAGATTGTCCCAAGGTGGAGCTTTCAGAGTGGCAGATGTGTGTGTGTGCGTACGTGTAGGATATCTGAAGATGGATCAACTGCCTTCAGGTGGAGGAATGGTCCGGTCCCACGTGGGGGCTAAACGTATTGTGATGGGGAAAATCAGGCTCAGGTCAATGAGCCTCATGTGGTTCCAAGGGTGTTTAAAGGTCCGGGTGGAACTGGGGGTACAGCACCCCAGCATCAGGGGGATGTGTGTCCATGCATGTGGGGAAGCACAGCTCTGATGGCTTCCAGCTGGAGGATAGCCGTACAGCACCAGAAACCACCTGGACGTGAGG
The DNA here is from genome assembly GCF_011800145.1 of Mirounga leonina. Classification (NCBI taxonomy): domain Eukaryota; kingdom Metazoa; phylum Chordata; class Mammalia; order Carnivora; family Phocidae; genus Mirounga; species Mirounga leonina. Next base: position 116,579 of record NW_023270624.1, read on the forward strand.
GTGCACTGGCGGGTCAGGAGAGGGGAGGGACAGGGAGCCTAGCAGCAAGAACCCCCAGGTTCTTGCCTGCCTTGTGCTGCAATCCCAGATCCCTCCTCCTCCTTCTTTCTTTTCTTTCACTTCTTCCCACTCTCCACCCTGGGCTACGGAGAGGTTCCTACAAGGCCTGGGTGTGCCACCAGGCAGATCTATCTCAGCTCCTCCTTGGGTACAACCTCCACTGTCGCTCACTTCTAGTAGGTGCGTCTGGTGTCTGGAGGCTCCTCCTAGGCCATGTCTCCATGGACTCTGGATCTTGGGTCAGCCCTTTCCTGTCTAGTAGTCATCCAAGCATGACGTTTTGAGGGAAGGAGCCAAGAGCTCAGGCTTTAAAATGGTTTCTTCTGCGTCTTGGTGAGTGTGTGCTCGTGTGTGTAGTCACCTGTGCTGATGGGGTTAAGGTGAGCACAGACTGGAGGGGCTGTACCCTGGAGCTTTACCCACCTCCAACTCTCATAAGCTGGAAAATAGGGGGCTTGATGAGGAGAAACCTCTTCCAGAGCCAGACTGTTTTCTAGTCCTTGGCCCCTATTAAAGCTGTGGCCCACGCTCCAGATTAAAGGAGGGGTGGGGAGTCAGAGCTGGCCGCTCGAATAACCAAACATCATTCATTATAGTTTCAGTGTCGATGGAAACAAACGCAAAGTACATCTGCGGGGGCTGTGTAATATCAGTGTAATATCAGTTAACATACAACGTAATATCGGTTTCAGTATCAGCAGAATTTAGTGATTCATCACTTACATACAACACTTGGTGCTCATCATAACAAGTGCCCTCCTTAATGCCCATTCCCCATTTAGCCCATCCCCCCCGCCCACCTCCCCTCCAGCAACCCTTTGCTTGTTCTCTTTAATTAAGGATCCATTTTATGGTTTGCCTCTCTTTTTTTCTCCTCATGTTCATCAGTTTCGTTTCTTAAATTCCACACATGACTGAAATCATATGGTATTTATTTATCATTTTAAAATTGAGGTGAAATTCACATAGCATAAAATTTACCTTTTTAAAATGACCAATTTGGTGGCATTTAGTACATTCACAATGTTATGCAACCTCTATCTAGTTCCAAACATTTTCACTGGAAATGAACATTTGGAAAGTGTTCCAGAATTATTTTCATCACCTGAAAAGGAAACTCTGTAGCCATTAAGCCGTTGCTCCTTGGTTTGTGGCAGCCTCACCCCAATCCCTGCCTACTTCTGTCTTCACGTGGCTGCCTTCCTCTGTGTCTCTTCTCTTTCTATAAGGTCACCAGTTATGGAATTCAGTACATCAGCAAAGACCCAGTCTCCAAATAAGGTTACATTCACAGGCACTGGGGGTTAGTTAAGGCTTCAGCATGTCTTTTGGGGGACACTGTTCAACCCATTCTGCCACCAATATGCATTCTGTCTCTGGATTTACCTATTCTGGGTATGAGATTTTGCATCATAAATACTAATTAGGAAGTTACCACTCATTCCAGAATGAAAAGCCACTGTACTTTGAACTCCTAATTTGCTCCAATAGACTTTCCTTTTTTTTTTAAGATTTTATTTATTCATTTGAGAGAGAGACAGACAGACAAACAGACAGAGCACAAGCAGGGGGAGAGGCAGAGGCAGAGGGAGAAGCAGGCTCCCAGCTGAGCAGGGAGCCCGATGTGGGGCTTGATCCCAGGACCTGGAGATCATGACCCGAGCCGAAGGCAGATGCCCAACCATCTGAGCCACCCAGGTGTCCCATGGACTTTTCTTTTATAACAAGTCCTCCCACCTTCCCCCTTTTCTCTATAAAACAGTATTCCTCTCCTTTGTTCTCCAGACTTGCCTATGGTTTTGCCATAGCTTGCTTGTCCTGAATTGTAATTCTTTGCTATTCCCCAATAACCCATTTTTTGCTGATAAAATAACTGACGGTTTTATTTTTAACGTTAACAGCTCTTTAGTAAGTCAAGTCCTATTCCTGTTCCATCTCTTCATTCTACTCCTCTCTCAAACAATGCTATTTGTCTGCTTTGACATGTACCATTAAATTCATTTGCATCTTTGGTAAGTCTGTGTTGTAGTTTGTGTTTTTATGTTAAATTTACACAACTAGTACAATTCTCTGGAACAGGTTCTTTTTTTACTTTTTCCACAGCATTGTATCTGTCTATGTCCATTTTGCCGTGAGCACAGTGGGAATAGAGAGTTACAAAATAGAGTTACAATTGCTAGGGGGTCCCAAAATGGAGCCAGGAGGTCATTAGAAAAACAGAGCTTATGCGCTTCCACACCCATATGGAAACTGAATTCTCACACCTGAGCCTTAACCACATAACCACATCCTGCAACATTTCTATATATGAGATAGCTCAAACTTTCTCAGCATCAATCACAATTCTTTCAACAACAGTTTATATAATCTTGCAGTTTTGGCCTTTATAACCCCTAATTTCTCTCCCAAGTTCAATTCCTCGTGAATCTGTGTCTCCTGAATTGCAACTCCTAAGACCCCAAATAAATGCATTGCTGGTTTTTACAGCCTCAGTCTGAAATTTGTTAGCAATACCTACATGGTATTTCATGGTGGCTCTTTCTGCATCATCTCTCCTCACACATGGCCATGGAGGAGTGCCCCATGTTTGTTTTAATTTCCATTTTTCCTCATGACACTTGATTTTGAGCAACATTTCATATATCTATAGGCCTTTCAGGTTTCTCCTTGTGTGGATTGTCTCTTCATAGTCTTTATTTTTCCATAGTGCTTCCTGTTCATTTCTTCTCAATTTGTAGAATATGTTCTGTCCATTGACAGTTGTTTTAAATATCTTTTTCTCAGGAGCGATAAAAGAAGGAAATTTGGAACATGAAAAATGAAGAAAGAACGGCAGAAAAAGTGAACTATAAGGAGATATAAAAACTATCCTCCTCCTGAGCTTTCTAAATTGTGTTAGATGCTTAAAGCAAAATTTTTGTCTGATATGATTCTCAGTGTATGTAGAGGAAATATTTAAGACAATTTTAGTCTAAAGTGGGGGGGGCGGTAAAGGGGCCCAAATGGAAGTAAAGCTTCTATACTTAAAAAAATATATCTTTTTCTTACCTGGCCTCTTCCGTTGTATATATGATGACTGTCATTGAAGAGAAACCTTCAGTTTTGATGTCATCAAAGCCAACCATTTTCTTCTTAGGTTTTTGCTTTAGGGATTAAAAAAATCATCTATTTTATTTTTTCATAAAACTTTACTTTTGTAGATAATTGTAGATTCACATATAGTTTTAAAAAATATTTAATTCAAGTATAATTAGCACGCTGTGTTATATTAGTTTCAAGTGTACAATATAATGATTCAGCAATTCTATACACTTCTCAATGATCATTAAGATAAGTGTACTTTTAATCCCCTTTATCTATTTCATCCATTCCCCCATCCAGCTCCACTCTGGCAACCACCAGTGTGTTCTCTATATTTAAGAGTCTGTTTTTTCATTTGTCTCTTTTATTCTATGTTCTTTCATTTCTTAAGTTCTGCATATGAGTGAAATCATATGGTATTTGTGTTTCTCTGAGTGACTTATTTCGCTTAGCATAATACTCTCCAGCTCCATCCACATCATTGCAAATAGCAAGATTCCATTCTTTTTGATGGCTGATTGTGTATGTATGTGTGTGTATATATATATATATATATATATATATATCACCTCTTTATCCATTTATCAGTTGGTGGACATTTGGGTTCTTTCCATTGTTTGACTCTTGTTGCTATAAACATCAGCTACACGTATCCCTTCAAATCTGTATTTTAGTATCCTTTGGGTAAATACCTAGTAGTCCCTATGCAGTAATTTTCATCTCCATAACTTATTTATTTTATAACTAGAAGTTTGTACCTCTTAATCCACTTCACCTATTTCACCTATTACCACCTCCCCTCTGGCAATCACCAGTTTGTTCTCTGTATTTGAGAATCTTTATGTTTGTTTTGTTTTTTAGATTCCTCTCTGAGTGAAGTCATATGGTATTTGTCTTTCTCTGACTTATTCTACTTAGAATAATACCCTCTAGGTCTATCCACGTTGTTGCAAATGGCAAAAATCTCATTCTTTTTTATGGCTGAATAATATTCCACTGTATATAGACCACATCTTCTTTATCCATCTATTGATGGACACTTGGGTTGCTTTCATATCTTGGCTATTGTAAAGCTATTGGAAATAATGCTTCAATAAACATAGTGGTGCATATCTTTTCAAATTAGTATTTTCATTTTCTTTAGGTGACTACCCGGTAGTGGAATACTGGATTATATGGTATTTCTCTTTTTGACTTTTTGACCTCCATACTGTTTTCCAGAGTGGTTGCACCAATTTACATTCCCACCAACAGTGCATGAGGGTTCCCTTTTCTCCACATCCTGGCTAATACTTGTTATTTCTTGTCTTTTTGATACTAGTCCTTTTGAGAGGTGTGAGGTGATATCTCATTGTGGTTTTGATATGAATTTCCATGATAATTAGTGATGTTGAGCATCTTTTCATGTGTCTGTTGACCATTTAATTGTCTTCTTTGGAAAAATGTTTATTCAGGTCCTCTGCCATTTTTAAATTGAATCGTTTGTTGTTTTTTTGGTGTTGAGTTGCATAAATTCTTTATATATTTTGGATATTAACCCCTTATTGGGTATATCATTGGTAAATATCTTCTTCTGTTCAGTAGGTTGCCTAGTCATTTTGTTGATGGTTTCCTTTGCTGTGCAAAAGATTTTTATTTGGGGGGCACCTGGGTGGCTCAGACAGTTAAGTGTCTGACTCTTGATTTCAGCTCATGTCATGATCTGTGTCGTGGGATTGAGCCCTGTGTTGGGCACTGTACTTAGCATGGAGTCTGCTTGAGATTCTCTCTGTCCTTCTCCCTCTGCCCTCCCCGCTACTTTTGTTTTCTCTAAAAGTAAATGAATAAGTAAATAAATAAAATCTTAAAAAAATTGAAAAAGATCTTTATTTTGTTATAGTCTCAATAGTTTATTTTTTCTTTTGTTTCTCTCACCTGGAGATGTATCTGTAAATACATTGCTAAGGCTGATATCCAAGAGATGACTATATTTTCTTTTAGGAATTTTATGGTTTCAGGTCTCACATTTATGTCTGTAATCCATTTTGAGTTTATTTTTGTGTATGATGCTAGAAAGTGATCCAGGTTTATTCTTTTGCATGTAGCTGTCTAGTTTTCTCAACACTATTTATTGAAAAGACTGCCTTTTCCCATTTGTATATTCTTGCTTCCTTTGTTGTAGATTAATTGACCATGTAGGTGTGAGTTTATTTTTGAGCTCTCTATCCTATTCTATTGATCTATGTGTCCATTTTTGTGCCAGTATCATACTCTTTTGATTACTGTAACGTTGTGGTATATCTTTTTAAATTTTTATTGTTATGTTAATCACGATACATCATTCGTTTCTGATGTAGTGTTCCATGATTCATTGTTTGCATATAACACCCAGTGCTCCATTCAGAACGTGCCCTTTTTAATATCCATCACCAGACTAATCCATCCTCCCATCCCCTCCCCTCTAGAACCCTCAATTTGTTTTTCAGAGTCCATTGTCTCTCATGCTTCGTCTCCCCCTCTGATTCCCCCACTTCATTCTTCCCCTCCTATCTTCTTCTTCTTTTTTTTTTTTAACATGTATTGTTTCAGAAGTACAGATCTGTGATTCAACAGCCTTGCACACTTCACAGCGCTCACCATAGCACATACCCTCCCCAATGTCTATCACCCAGCCACCCCATCCCTCCCACCCCCCACCACTCGCAACCCTCAGTTTGTTTCCTGAGATTAAGAATTCCTCAGTGAGGTCATATGATACATGTCCTTCTCTGATTGACTTATTTCGCTCAGGATAACACCATCCACGTCATTGCAAATGGCCAGATTTCATTCCTTTTGATGGCTGCATAATATCCCATTGTATGTATATACCACCTCTTCTTTATCCATTCATCTGTCGATGGACATCTTGGCTCTTTCCACAGTTTGGCTATTGTGGACATTGCTGCTATAAACATCGGGGTGCACGTAGCCCTTCGGATCCCTACATTTCTATCTTTGGAGTAAATACCCAGTAGTGCAACTGCTGGGTCATACGATAGCTCTATTTTCAACTTTTTGAGGAACCTCCATATTGTTTTCCAGAGTGGCTGCACCAGCTTGCATTCCCACCAACAGTGTAGGAGGTTTCCCCTTTTCTGCATCCCCGCCAATATCTGTTGTTTCCTGACTTGTTAATTTTAGCCATTCTGACTGGTGTGAGGTGATATCTCACTGAGGTTTTGATTTGGATTTCCCTGATGCTGAGTGATGTTGAGCACTTTTTCACATATCTGTTGGCCATTTAATACCCATCACCAGGCTAACCAACTCCCCCTCCCCCCTGCCTTCTAAAACCCTGTTTGTTTCTCAGAGTCCATAGTCTCTCATGGTTCATCTCTCCCTCCGATTCCCCTCCCCTTCATTTTTCCCTTCCTTCTCCTAATGTCCTCCATGCTATTCCTTATGTTCCACAAATAAGTGAAACCATATGATAATTGACTTTCTCTGCTTGACTTATTTCACTTAGCATAATCTCCTCCAGTCCCATCCATGTTGATGTAAAAGTTGGGGATTTATCCTTTCTGATGGCTGAGTAATATTCCATTGTATATATGAACCACATCTTCTTTATCCATTCATCTGTTGAAGGGCATCTCGGCTCTTTCCACAGTTTGGCTATTGCGGACATTGCTGCCATGAACAATGGGGTGCATATGGCCCTTCTTTTCACTACATCTGAGTCGTTGGGGTAAATACCCAGGAGTGCAATTGCTGGGTCAGAGGGTAGCTCTATTTTTAAATTTTTGAGGAACCTCCACACTGTTTTCCAAAGTGGCTGTACCAATTTGCATTCTCACCAACAGTGTAAGAGGGTTCCCCTTTCTCCACAACCTCTCCAACATTTGTTGTTCCTTGCCTTGTCAATTTTTGCCATTCTAACTGGTGTAAGGTGGTATCTCAATGTAGTTTTGATTTGAATTTCCCTGATGGCTAATGATGATGAACATTTTTTCATGTGTCTGTTAGCCATTTGTATATCTTCTTCAGAGATGTGTCTTTTCATGCCTTCTGTCCATTCTTTGAATTGATTATTTGTTTTTTGGGTGTTGAATTTGAGAAGTTCTTTATAGATCTTGGATACCAGCCCTTTATCTGTAGTGTCATTTGCAAATATCTTCTCCCATTCTGTGGGTTGCCTCTTTGTTTTGTTGACTGTTTCATTTGCTGTGCAGAAGCTTTTTATCTTGAGGAAGTCCGAAAAGTTCATTTTTGCTTTTGTTTCACTAGCTTTTGGAGATGTATCTTGAAAGAAGTTGCTGGGGGCGATGTCAGAGGTTACTGCCTATATTCTCCTCTAGGATTTTGATGGATTCCGTCTCACATTGAGGTCTTTCATCCATTTTGAGTTTATCTTTGTGATGGTGTTAGAGAATGGTCGAGTTTCATTCTTCTGCATGTGGCTGTCCAATTTTCCCAGCACCATTTATTGAAGAGACTTTTTTCCATTGCATGTTTTTTCCTGCTTTGTCAAAGATTATTGTGGAGCGAGCCGAGATGCCCTTCAACAGATGAATGGATAAAGAAGATGTGGTCCATATATACAATGGAATATTACTCAGCCATCAGAAAGGATGAATACCCAACTTTTACATCAACATGGATGGAACTGGAGGAGATTATGCTAAGTGAAATAAGTCAAGCAGAGAAAGTCAATTATCATATGGTTTCACTTATTTGTGGAACATAAGAATAGCATGGAGGACATTAGGAGAAGGAAGGGAAAAATGGGGGGGGGGGGAATTGGAGGGAGAGATGAACCATGAGAGACTATGGACTCTGAGAAACAAACAGGGTTTTAGAGGGGAGGGAGGGGGGATTGGTTAGCCCAGTGATGGGTATTAAGGAGGGCACGTACTGCATGGAGCACTGGGTGTTAGATGAAAACAATGGATCATGGATCACCACATCAAAAACCAATGATGTATTGTATGGTGACTAACATAACATAGTAAAATTAAAAAAAAAAAAAAACAACTCTTAGTTTTGTTAATTCTATTGTCATTCTATTCTCTATTTATCTCTACTTTAATCTTTATTATTTCTTTCCTTCTGCTAACTTTGGGTTTAGTTTATTCTTTTTTCTAATTTCTTGAAGTATAAATTTGGGTTGTTGATTTGAGATCTTTTTTTTTTAACGTAAGCATTTACCACTATAGTCTTATACCAGTGTTCTTTCTGTACTGCTGTCACTTCATCCATAAGTTTTGATGTGTTGTGTTTCATTTTCATTTGTCTCAAGATACTTTCTCATTTCCCTTGTGATTTCTTCTTTGACCCATTGGTTGTTTAAAAGTGTGTTGTGCTGGGGTGGGGGTCTATGGTGTGCAAAGTGCAATAAACTCTCTTAGCTACTTTGATGCAATTCTTCTTGGCTTTGTACTTGCCTGGGGTTCTGCCACCTCTTAACCAGTTTCTAGAATTCTCATAAAGGTGATTTGGTTCATATATTATTATCTCCATTGGAGAAAAAGAGCCTGGGTCTTCTCATTTCACCATCTTGCTCAAGTCTACTAGAGTAGTGGTTTGTTGTTTATAAATTTGTCTATTTCATCTAAATTATTTATTGACATGTTATTGATCTCAAAGAACCAGGTGTTTCATTAATTTTCTGTTTTCCTGTTTTCTATTTCAGTGATTTCTGTTTTGATCTCTAAACTTTACAATATCAGTGAGTAATCCCACTCCAATAAATCTACCCAAGAGACATGAAAACATAGGTCCACACAAAAGCTGTACATGAAATGTTCAGAGCAGCATTATTTATAGCAACCAAAAAGTGGAAACAATCCAAATGTCCATCTGGAAAGATAAGTGTGTAGTATATCCACAAAATGGAATACTATTCAGCAACAAAAATAAATGAAGTATTGACACATGCTACAACATGAACCTTGAAAATATCATGCTAAGTGAAAGAAGCCATTCACAAAGGTCACAACATATTGTAGGATTCCATTAATATGAAATGTTCAGAATGAGAAAAATCTATAAGAACATAAAGCAAATTAGTGGTTTCCTAGAGCTGTAGGGATGTAGGCATTTAGGAATGATAGCTGTAGGTTTTCTTTTTGGGGTAATGAAAACACTGTAAAATTGTGGTAATAGATGCACAACTCTGAATATACTGAAAGTCATTGCCTTGTAAACTTTATTTATTTATTTATTTATTTATTTATTTATTTATTTATTTATTTATTTATTTAAAGATTTTATTTATTTATTTGGCAGAGAGAGACACAGCGAGAGAGGGAACACAAGCAGGGGGAGTGGGAGAGAGAGAGAAGCAGGCTTCCCGTGGAGCAGGGAGCCCGATGTGGGGCTCGATCCCAGGACCCTGGGATCATGACCTGAGCCGAAGGCAGACGCTTAACGACTGAGCCACCCAGGCGCCCCGCCTTGTAAACTTTAAAAGGGTGAATTTTATGGTATGTGAATTACATCTCAATAAAGTTTTTTTTTTAAATCATGCCCCCCCCCCTTAAAATAAAACTATGAAAAGTCAGACTTCACCATACCCTAGCTAGCTAGTTTCATGGATTCTAGTGGAAGACCCAGACTCCCAGATCATAGAAAAGGGACTTTATTACTCATGATACAACAGACAACATAAGCTTCTTGTTCATGGTTCTCCATATGCCCTGCATCACAAAGGGGTGACATGGAAGTGGGATGGGGTGGATAGGTCACAATGGGTTTGTGTCACAGCTGCGGATCTCCAAGCCTAAAAAATCCCCAATCTTTCTATAGGAGCTACAGGCAAACCTGCCCAAATTTTGTCCTGGAGAAAGACATTCTCTAATATCCTAGAAACCAAACAAATCTGCTCTCTGCCCCAGAGGAAGACACTCTATCTGCCAAGGCTTCTTGTTAAACAAATCTCAAAAGGACTGTCCAAATCAAAAGACAAGATCCCCCAAGAGACCTGTCTCCCACACCTGGAGTGCTCTTCCACCTGACTGCAGTTTTAGATTCTATAACAAAAATACAAATGTAACTCTGGACTCATTTTTCTCAGTTCAATTTCTTGAGGGAAACAAAGGCTGAGTTTGAGTTCTCTACACCAGTCCTGATATCCTCTGTCCTCACAAATAAACAAGGTGTATGTTTACAGTTAAGTACTCATGTTATAACAAATGACCCAGGGAAAGAAATCAGACCACAGTTTGACTATTTCTTTGACAAGAAAAACCCCATTTTCTACAGCTTCCCATGCCATTTTCACATTCACAGAGTTTTAAGGGCCAGGAAACCATTCCTGAAGCCTCTCTGTCCTGGGGTGGGGTGGTGATGACCAAATTTTGTTCTCCGTATACACTAAGCTGTGACTTCCAAGTAAAGCCTCATCTACACTGCCTGTAGAGACTATTTCTCCCCTGAGCAAATCCTATGTCCTACAAAGGCTTGCTTCCATCTAAAGCCTCCTCAATACTCCCTAGACATAAAGACTTCTCCCCCGAGTGTCTCTTCTGATGTGTGATGAGATCTGACTTCAGGCCAAAGCCTTGCCCACACTTCTTACACACAAAAGGCTTCTCTGCTGAGTGTGTCTGCTGGTGTCCACTTAAGGGCCCCCTTACAGCTAAAACTTTTCATACATTCCCTGCACACGAAGCACCACTGCTCTTTCCCTGGTGTGTTCTCTGGTTTGTGAAGAGCGCTCCCTTAAAGCTGAAGCCCACACACCCTGCACACAAAGCATTTCTCTCCCAAGTGTCTGACCAGAGCTTACAGCTGAAGCTGAACCCACACTCCATGCACATAAGGCACAGCCCAGCAATATGTGTGCACTGGTGTCTGAGGAAGACTGGACTTCAGTCAGAAGTCCTGTCCATATTCCTGGCACACAAAAGATTTCTCCTTTGAGTGTATTCTGTGGTGTTTCACAAGGATTGACATTTCTAAAGCCATGCCCACAATCCCTACACACATACAGCTTCTCCCCTGTGTGTCCTCTGATGTGCAATGAGGGTTGATTTCTTAGTAAAAGACCGTCTACACTCATTGAACAGAAAACACTTCTCCCCTGAGGCTGACTTCTGATGTCTGTGAAGATTTGACTTCCATGTTCCCGGCACATGAAAGGCTGCTTACCCAGGTGCATCCTCTGGGGTCTCTGGAGGGATGACTTACTGCCAAAGCCTGCCCATAAGTCCTCTCCTCTGAGTGTGTCCCATACAAGCAAAGTATGAGTGCTAGCTAAGGCTCTTCTCACACTCTGCCCAACTGACTACTCCACATCCCAAAAGTCTACCTCCTTCAGAGGTGTCTGCCTCCTGGGGGTTTGCCCTCTTTAACAGGCTGAGCTCTATGCCTGCCACTCTTTGTTTCTAGTGCCTCCCCTAATTTGTAGAGGCTGTCCTAGCAGTGGGCTGCAAAGCTCCCCTTTAATTTGTCCTCCATAACTAGGACTTGGTATCTTCTTTCTCATGTACTTCTGCTCTGTCGCTCCAGCAGCTTTGTGCAGAAAGTTGTTGCACTTGTGTCTTTGGATCCTCTTGGCAAAGATCCCTTGGTTGAAGGTGATTTTCTGCACCCAAGACTGGGATGGTCCTAGGGGGATGGCTGTGCAGAACATGTTGGCTGAGGAAGGGTTGGTTGCAGAAGGCCAGGGGGCAGTCGACACAGAAATGGATTTCTGGCTTTGGCTCTGCTCAAGAGAAAGCAGTTTTGGGGGGCTTGGGTGGCTCAGTTGGTTAAGCATCTACCTTCAGCTCAGGTCATGATCCCAGGGTTCTGGGACTGAGCCCCACATCAGGCTCTCTGCTCAGCAGGGAGCCTGCTTCTCCCTCTCCCTCTGCCTGCTACTCCCCCTGCTTGTGCTCTCTGTCTCTGTCAAATAAAATCTTAATTTAAAAAATAGAAAGCAGTTTTTGTGCGAGTAGTCATAGGTGGGGCAGCCCAGGCTACTCCTCCCACCTTAAGATGCGACGTGCCCCCCCCAAGAAACATGTTTCAGCTTTCAAACAAAAGCTCTGTGTCCCACCAATATACCCTCTACAGGAACTATTTTTCATTCCTCTATTACCCATAACTAAAATCCAGAAAATCCATACCAGTAGAGTTTCTATGTGTTATCCAGACAAGAAACCTTTCAAAAAAACAGCAGAGGTCATTCTGTAAATAGCTACAATTACAGTTGGCCTTTTTGCCCTGCTACACGTATTTGTGATATAAATATCTGACACAACTGTTTTCTCCTACTGAAGATAACAAACTATAGGTAGAAATGTTCACATGGAACTTCCCTATAAGAAAGGTGACTGACGGGCATACAGATTGCTTGGTCTGGAAGCACCCCTCCCCTCAAATGTAAGAGGCAGAACAGGAGAGTTGTTCAAGAAATGTATGCACTAAATCTGACTTGAAGTCTCCAGGCTCAAAACAGTATGTGAGGACCACTGGGGACAGGTGGACACTCAGAAGACAGATATGGTCCAGGGTCCGTCTACTGAAAGGATTTTGACTCCTGATGCCCACAGAAATTCTAATTTTTTTACAAATCTAAAAGAAAAATCCAGAATTCCAGACCCAACCTCGTCATAATATGTGCCCAATTAATATTAGATGAATAAGTTGTTTGGGTTTTTGCTTTTATTTTTTTTTAATTTTTATTTAAATTCCAGTTAATGTACAGTGTAAAATTAGTTTCAGGTGTATAATATAGTGATTTCAATGCTTATATAGAACACCAGTGCTCATCACAAGTGCCCTCCTTAATCCCCATCACCTATTTCACCTATCCCCCACCCCTTCCCCTCTGGTAACCATCAGTGTGTTCTCTAGAGTTAAGAGTCTGTTTCTTGATTTGTCTCTCTCTCTTTTTTTCTCCTATGATCATTTGTTTGGTTTTGTGCATTCCACATGAGTGAAATCATACGGTATTTGTCCTTCTCTGACTGCCTTATTTGGATGAATAGTTTTTTAAAAAAAGAAAAGTTTTATCAAAAAACTTTATAAAACTGAAGGTTTTATAAAAACTCCTGAATGTGTCATGAGAATCAGCAACAGATGAATGGACGGCTATGTCACTGAGCAACTGAAGTAGGCCTTCCTCACAGAAACAACATAACATGGGGAGACTGGGAATCATTAATGTTTCAGAAGGATGGAATGGAACAGGCAGACAAGAAGTGCTAGTCAAGGGAATACTAGAGGGAATTTCCTTTATTTAAGGAAAGATACCTATAGGATTGTTGCAAAACACACATGCCCAGAAAAGACAAGAGTCACAAGTGTTGGTGAGGATGTGGAGAAAGGGGAGCCCTCTTGCACTGTTGGTGGGATTGCTAACTGCAACAGCCACTCTGGAAAACAGTATGGAGGTTCCTCAAAAAAGAAAAAAATAGAACTACCACATGATCCAGAAATATCACATCTGGGTATATATCTGAAGGAAGTGAGATTAATATATCAAAGAGATATTTGCACTCCCGTGTTCACGGCAGTGCTGGTTACAATAGCTGAGACATGAAAACCACATAAGTGTCCAAGGACAGATGAATGGATAAATAAAATGTGGCATATATACAATGGAAACTATTCAGCCACAGGAAAGGGAAATCCTGCCATTGGTGACAATATGCATGGACCTTGAGGACACTATGCTAAGTGAAACAAGTCAGACAGAAAGACAACATACTGCATTATATCACTTCTATGTAGAATCTTTAAGAAGGCAAACTCATAGATAGAAAACAGAATGGCGGTGGCCAGGGGCTGGCAGGTGGAGGGAATGGGGAAATGTTAGTCAAAGAGTACATCTTCATCAGTTATAAGATGAGTAAGTTCTGAGGATCTAATGTACATCATGGTGAGTACAGATAAAAATACTGGCTTATATACTTGAAAGTTGCTAAGAGTAGATCTTAAATGCTCTCAGCACACACAAAAAGTGAAATTACGATGTGATGGATGTGTTAACTAACCTTATTGTGGTAATCATTTTCATTTATATGTGCATCAGATCACCATGTTGTACACCTTAAACTTGCACAATGCTATATATCAGTTATATCTCAATAAAGCTAGGGGGAAACCCATAGACTCAAAAATAAAATAGAATGCTGGGTTCCAAAAAAATATATACCCTAGCCAAAAGAAATATCTTAAAATGATAATAATACATATGAACAATAAGAATACATATGAACCAAGAGTGGGTAAAAATGCAGTGAAAGTTAATACTTAAATATAGATGGGGTGAGGTAAGATGGCAGCAGAGTAGGAGGACCTGAGGCTCCTCCGGTCCCATGAACACAACTAGATAACTATCAAATCATTCTGAATACCCCAGAAATCCACCAGAAGACTGACAGAACAAGCTCCACAACTAGAGGGAGAGAGGAAGCCATATGGAAGAAGGTAGGAAGTAAGGAGTCACAGTTTGGGGAAAACAGGAGGGGCTGAATTTCCTGAGTCCTTGCAACCAGCAGGGCTTGAAGACTGGAGTTTTAAAGGTCAGAGGGCTTGGCTAGGATACAGACCTGAGGGTGCTTCCTTACTCCTGGAGGAAAGGCAGGCAAACAACCCTGGGGCAGACAGCATGGTCTGAGGAACACCTGGGGCACACAGGGGAAAGATTATTTGCTCTTCTTGGAGCAGTCCCTGAGGAGTAGATTTCAGGGAAACACCTCTCCAAAGACAAAGGAACCAGCAGGTGCCACTTCCCTCCTGCACCCCTCAGCATAAACACAGAGCTACCTGCAGAGAGCAGCTCAACCCCAACACAGGCTGCCTAACCTGCTTACACTAAGTCCCACAGCCCTGCACTCTGAGCATGACAGCCCTTCTCTGTCAAGCTTGCCTCAGTCCCAGCAAGGTGGAACCCTCCCCCAGAAGATGAGTGCAGGCCCGTGTCCACACCATATCCTTAAAGCCTGGAGTTTTAAAAATCAGCAGGCTTGATGGGGATAGAGCCCCGAAGGGCACTGTGCTTCTCCTGGAGAGAAGGTAGGCAACCAACCAGGAGGTGGACAGTGTGGAAAGAGCAATCTGAAAAACTCCTGGGACATGGGGGTGGGAGGTGGAGGCAGGGAATATTCTCTCTTCTCAGAGTGCTTCCCTGAGGAGCAGCATCCACAGAGGCACCACTCTAGGGCCAAAGGAGCTGGTTGATGCAATACCCCCTGACCACCACCACCACCACCAGCAGAAACACAGAGCAGCCTGCAGCAAGCAGCACAGCACCAACACTGGCTGCCTAACCTGCTTACACTGAATTCCACACCCCTCCACTCTGGCAGTACCACCTTTCTCAGTCAAACTTGCCTCAGGCCCCGTGCAGTGGTGGCACTCTTCCCTAGAAGACCAGCAGAAATCCCTGCCCACACCATGTCTCCCAACCAGAGTTCTGCAGGGCTTCAGTTCTAGTGGAGTAGTATCAGGTCTCATTTAACAAGCACACCAGAGCACACCTAGTTAAAACTTATCATGTTTTGGCCCAGACCAAACAGTGCCCACTGCAGATAAGGAGAGCCTCTGCAGACAACTGACTTGAGGGATACACCAGCCAAAATACAACAGCTGAGTGCACATAGCACACCTCAGAGACACTCCCTGAAGCACCAGGCCCTGGACACTATATGACTTCATAAAGCCATTAGTCTCAAGAGCGGGAAACATAATGGGCTTTTCTAATACACAGAATAAGGCAGAGACTTAGAAAAAAGGCCAAGATGGAGGAATTTATCCCAAATGAAAGAACAAGATAAGGTCATGGCCAGGGAGCTAAATAAAGCAGACATAAGTAACATGTCTGATGGAGAACTTAAAGCAACAATCATAAGGATACTCACTGGGCTTGAGAAAAGAGTGGAAGACATCAGGGAGACCCTTACCACGGAGATAAAAGAGTTAAAAAAGAATCAGAAATGAAAACTACAATAACTGAGATTGGAAACAGATTGATGCAACAAACACAAGGCTGGAAAGAGCAGAGAAATGAATAAGTGATATAGAGGACAAAATAATGGAAAATAAGGAAGCTGAACAAAAGAGAGAAAGAAGAATTATGGAACACCTCAGTAGACTTAACAAAACTCAGTGACTCCATCAACATAATAACATTCATATTATAGGAATCCCAGAAAAAGAAGAGAGAGAAAAGGGGACAGAAAATTTATTTAAGGAAATCATAGCTGAAAATTTCCCTAATGTGGAAAAGGAAACAGACATCCAGTTCCAGAAGCCACAGAAAACTCCCATCAAAACCAACAAAAGCAGGTCAAAACCAAGACATATTGTAATTAAATTTGCAAAACATAGCGATAAAGAAAAAATTTTAAAAGCAGCAAGACAAAAGAAGTCCTTAACTTAAAAGGGAAGACCCATAATGCTAGCTGAAGATTTCTTGGGAGAAACTTGTCAAGCCAGAAGTGAGTGGCATGATATATTCAACATGCTGAATGGGAAAAATCTGCAGCCAAGAATACTCTATCTAGCAAGGCTATCATTCACAACAGAAACAGAGATAAAGAGTTTCCCTGACAAAAAGGAAAGGAGTTCAGGACCATTAAACCACCCTGCCAGAAATATTAAAGGGGACTCTTTGAGTGGAAAGAAAAGACCAAAAGTGACAAGACAAAAAAGGAACAGAGAAAAACTACAGAAAATAAGTAATAAAGTGACACCAAATACATATCTATCAATAATTACTCTGAACACAAATGGACTAAATGCTCCAATCAAAAGACATAGGGTATCAGAATGGATTAAAAAAAAAAAAACCAAGACCCATCTATATGCTGCCTACAAGAGACTCATTTTAGACCTAAAGACACATGCATATTGAAATTGAGGGGATGGAGAAACACTTATCATCATCAAATGGAAGTCAAAAGAAAGCTGCAGTAGCAATACTTTTATCAGACAAACCAGATTTTAAACCAAAGAATGTAACATGAGATGAAGAAGGGCACTATATCATAATATGGGGGACTATCCAACAAGAAGATCTAACAGTTGTAAATATTTATGCACCAAACATGGGAGCACCCAAATATATAAAGAATTAATAAGAAACACAAAGGAACTCATTGATAATAATACAATAATTGTAGGGAACTTTAACACACCACTTATGTCAATGGACAGATCATCTAAGCGAAAAACCAACAAGGAAACAATGGCTTTGAATGACACACTGGGCCAGATGGACTTGACAGATATATTCATAACATTTCATCTCGAAGCAGCAGAATACACATTCTTTTCCAGTGTACATGGGACATTCTCTAGAACAGATCACATACTAGGTCACAAATCAGCCCTTAACAAGTACAAAAAGACTGAGATCATACTATGCATCTTCTCCAACCACATCACTATGAAACTTGAAGTCAACCACAAGAAAAAATTGGGGAAGACCACAAATACATGGAGGTTAAACAACATGCTACTAAACAATGAATGGGTCAACCAGGAAATCAAGAAAGAAATAAAAAAGTACATGGAAACAAATGAAAATGAAAATGCAATTGTTCAAAACCTTTGGGATGCAGGAGAAGCAATCTGAAGCGGGAAGTATATAGCAATACAGACCTACCTTAAGAAGCCAGAGAAATCTCAAACAACAACCTAACCTTATACCTAAAGGAGCTAGAAAAAGAACAAATGAAGCCTAAAGCCAGCAGATGAAGGAAACTAATAAAAATTAGAGCAGAAATAAATGATATAGAAACAAAAAAAAATAGAAGAGTAATGAAACCAGGAGCTGGTTCTTTGAAAAAATTAATAAAATTAACAAATCCCTCGCCAGACTTATCAAAAAGAAAAGAGAAAGGACCCACATAAATAAAATCATGAATGAAAGAGGAGAGATCCACAACCAACATCACAGAAATACAAACAAATACAAACAATTATAAGAGAATATTATGAAATTTATATGCCAACAAACTGGACAACCTGGGAGAAATGGATAAATTCCAAAAATATATAAACTACCAAAGCTGAACAGGAAGAAATAGTAAACTCAAATAGACTGATAACCAGCAAAAAAAAAAATCAGAAATCAAAAATCTCCAGAACCAGATGGCTTCATAGGTGAATTCTACCAAACATTTAAAGAAGAGGTAATACCTATTCTCAAACTCTTCCAAAAAATAGAAAAGTAAGAAAAACCTCCGAATTTATTCTATGAGGCCAGCATTACCTTGATACCATAACCAGATAAAGATTCCACTAAAAGAGAACTACAGGCCAATATCCCTAATGAATATGGATGCAAAAATTCTCAATAAAATACTACCAAATCAAATCCAGTATTACATTAAAGGAATCATTCACCAAAATCAAGTGGGATTTATTCCTGTGCTACAAGGGTGGTTCAATATTCACAAATCAATCAACTTGACACACCACATTAATAAAAGAAAGGATGAGAACCCTATGATCCTCTCAATAGATGCAGAAAAATCATTTGACGAAGTACAACATCCATTCATGATAAAAACCTACAACAAAGTAGGGTTAGAGACAATATACCTCAACATAATAAAGGCCGTATATGAAAAACCCACAGCTAATATCATCCTCAATGGGGAAAAACTTGAGAGCATTTCCTCTATGGTCAAGAACAATACAGGGATGTCCACTCTCACCACTTTTGTTTAAAATAGTATTGGAAGTCTTAGCCACAGCAATGAGACAACAAAAAGAAATAAAAGGCATCCAATCAGCAAGGAAGATATAAAACTTTCCCTATTTACAGATGACATAATACTCTATATAGAGAACCTGAAATACTCCATCAAAAAAAAACTGCTAGCACTGATATACAAATTCAGTGAAGTCACAGGATATAAAATCAACATACAGAAATCTGTTGCATTTCTATACATCAATAATGAAGCAGCACAAAGAGAAATTAAAGAATCAATACCATTTACAATTGCACCAAAACCCATTAGATACCTAGGAATAAACCTAACCAAAGAAGTGAAAGATCTGTACTCTGAAAACTATAGAACACTTATGAAAGAAATTGAAGAGGACCCAAAGAAATGGAAAAGCATTCCAGGCTCTTGGATTGGAAGAACAAACACTGTTTAAATGTATATACTACCCAAAGCAATCTACACATTTAATGCAATCCATATCAAAATACCATCAGCATTTTTCACAGAGCTAGAGCAAACAATCCTAAAATTTGTATGGAACCACGAAAGTCCCGGAATAGCCAAAGCAACCTTGAAAAAGAAAAGCAAAGTTGGAGGTATCACAATTCCAGACTTTACATTACAAAGCTGTAGTAATCAAAACAGCATGGTATTGTCACAAAAACAGACACATGCTTCACATCGCTGGTGGGCCTGGGAATGCAGCCACCTGCAGGGAGCGGGAGAAGGGCTGGGGGCAATGATGGAGGCACCCTATGCAAAGGCCACGGTTTGGGGCCCCATTTCCTGTGAAGGCCTTTGCCCTTTGAATGGTCTTGTTTCCTGCAGATCAGCTAGGGCTGCAAATTCCAGATAGGGCATTGCATGGCCCAAGAAGTCAAGGACTAACAAAGGCAGTCCAACTACTATTTGGAGCAGAAAAGACACTACAGGATCAAAGAAGATCAGTGGTACATACCTTAGAGTGGGCTGTCGGGATCCTTCCTCCCAGCAAGCCGTTCTTTCCAGGGGAAGAGAAACTCGGTTGCTAGCCCCAGGACTGTCACTGGGTTTCCAGACTCCAGGTTGGAAATCTCCAAGCCAAAACTTGGGGGAAAGGGGGTTTTGGGGGGACACAAGGGGTGAATGGTGTCAGAAGACCTACGACAGAAGGATAAAACCCTTCAAAGCTTCTAGATTAGTTAGGACTAGGCACCATGGAACACAGCCTTCTTGGATGTGCTACAGAGTAGAATCCATTCTCTCTGTGGCTCCAGGACCTCAAGGTTTATTATAAATAATAAAAGTTAACACTCTTTGAGGACTTACTATATACCAAAGAATGTTCAGTCACTGTATGAGTTTTGTCTCACTTAGGCCTCTCAACAGCTCTGTTTATCATCCAATCTCTTTACAGATGAAGAAACCAAGTCACAGTAAGCCCAAGTATCTTGCTCAAAATAGCTTGGCTAGAAAGTCTTAGCCTGGCTTTAAATTCTGGCTGTAGAAGGTCATGCACTTAACCAGTCAGCCTAGCTGTAAGTCAGTCCTCAAGTGAGGTTGGGGGTTTGGATATAGCAAGATTGGCCATGAGTTGATAAGTGTGGGATCTGGGAGATAGATTCATGAGGGTACCTTGCATTACTTTCTCTACTAAAGTGAACGTTTGAATTTTTTCCATAATATAAAGTTCAGGGGCACCTGGCTGGCTCAGTGGGTAGAGCACACCATTCTTGATCTCAGAGTTGTGAGTTCAAGCCCCAGGATTGGTGTGGAGCCTACTTAAAAAAAAAAAAAAAAAGTCATAATATAAAGTTCAAAATAAAGGTCCCAATGCCCGAGGTCCACCAGAGACGCCTATATCAGTGAATTAGGTGTCAGCTAACAGCCACCAGGGGCTGTGACAAAGAGGTCTAGACCCAGTGGCCACCACCTTACCTCCCCCACCCACCCATCACCGAATTCACAGTCCTCACAGTCCTCACCCTGAGAGTAGCCAGTTAACACCCACTGTCTAAAGAGGAACCAGGCAAACCAAACTGGTCACCCAGGTTTCCAGCCAAACCCAAAGACCTTTGAACCAAGCCAATATCCCCCACCAGAAACAAAGCATAGGGCAACAAACCTGTAGAAAGTAAGTTGCCCTAACCACCCAAAAACACCCTACATACTCCCCACCTACTCCCACTCCAACCCATTCACACCTGGGAACGTTTAGCAGTTTCCTCTAAACCAAACCTTGTCCCACTCTCCAAAATCCCGGGGACCCATGACCCAAGCAACCCCCTTTTCCCACAACTGGGCAGTGGGTGCTAGCCCGAGGCTAGCAAACCCCTTGACTTCATTTAGGTCAGAGCTCCAACCCCGCCCAGGCTTCATGCCCCTCTCCTCCCATAAAAACTCTGGGGAATCACACCGCCCCTCCCCACTACCAGGGGATGTTTGCTCACAAACCAGGGCTATGTCAACCCCACAAAAACCTTAGGGTCTGCCCCACACCACGTGAACAGAAAATTAGAGCCGGGCCACCACTACCACCAATACGGTGGCCGAGAACAGACCCGCACCACCCTCCAAAAAAGAAAATCCTGGACCAGCAGTCCTGGGGCCCCTGCTCAAGGCAGGCCCTGCAACCCAAGGATTGACCGCCAAGCCTCGCCACCCCAATTCATTCCTCTAATTCACTCCTCAAGCTGCGAGTTGTTAACCCTCCCCCCAATGAAAAACAGTCGAGATCGCCACCGTAAGCCTCGCCAGAGACCCCCAACCGCAGCCTCTCCTGACTCTCCTCCACCCCCACCTCGCTCACGCCCCAAAGCTGAAGGACAGTGGGTGGGCCAGCACCCTTCACTGCCCGGCTTGCAGGAGCACCGGGACTACGTCCCCACAATCCTTTGAGGGCCTGGACCGCCGTGGGCGCTTCTGAGAGGACGAGGCCACGCCTCCTGAACTACAGCAGCTGGTGGCTCCTTTGCTGTTTTCTCAAAACAAGGCCGCTGGTGGGCTCTCAAGTGAAGCCCACCCTCTTCAAACTCCTTCGCCGCAAAGACTTACACTCCCCCCGAGTCCCTTGCGGTCGCTTCCGCCTGCCTGGCCCTTCTGGCGGAAGTACGCAGCGCGCCTGCGCAGCGTTTTCCTGGTGGTGGTGGGTTTGGCGGTGTTTGTTTGGGCTTACGTCCGGGCGGGGCTTGGTTCTCCCGCTTAGCTCCGTGGGCTTCCACGTTACATTTGGAAGCTTAGGTTGGAAAAGGTATAGCCATCTCGCCGCGGTCTGCCATTACAAGGTAGACCCAGGACGCAGAGCCTGCACTCTTGGCGCTCGTAGCCTCTTTTCGAAAGACCCACGGTTAGTGCCAAACATTCAACCCAGCTGCTGGGAGCGGGGTCTCACTCTTCCTGAGAATTGGGCTGCGCTGGCGCCCTCTGCCACCCTGTCCCCAATTCCGTAACCCTCTTCAGCGCATAGGGAGGGCGATCCACCCAGGCACCCCAGGCCCGCCTTCTCCAGGGGAGAGCCGGATAATGGCCGTAGGGCCTCTGAGGGCCAACGTCCCTGAAACTCCTTCCCGCCGCGCCTGACAGTAGGCCCATTGCCTCCTCTTAGGCTGGAGGCAGCCTTGCTGGGACCGGGCAAAGACAGCCCTGGAGGGGTCACCCATCTTATCTGGTGCCTCCCTAAAAACCAACCCTAATCCAGGTGTGACACACGCAGCAGTGAACGGCGACCAGCCCACGCTAGAGCAGGTTAAATGAAAGCAACGGGACATCCATGCCTAAATGCCCTGTGACAAAAGTCAAGGACAGAGACTGCAGAGTTGGCTGAATCCTGGAGAAAGTGGGTGTGCAGGAGGAGAAGCCGTCTGACGCACCTTCCGCGAGGCCGAAAACCCACGGTCCCAGTCAGAGGCTGAGCCCTGGCCGCTAAGTGGGGGGTTGTTAATGGCCAAAAATCCGTTCTGTGTGTAGAACCGAGAAGGCCAACTCTCTCCGCTGGTTTTGGCCTGTATTTTGTATTTGCATTTTCAGTATTTAATCACGGAAAGTTTCTACTTAGAGCTCTGAACTCTCTGAAACACAGAACTTCTCTGAAAACTTCTCTCAAAACAGCCATTTCCGCGCGCTCATCTTCATTATTTCCTTCTGCTGGCTTTAGGCCGCTGTTTGTTTTCTGCCCTGGAGTTCTCTGGTTCCCAGGAGGTTTGCATACAATGTTTCATAGATAAAAATACGGCTTTTTCTGCTGATGGCAATTTATCTATATTTGCTGCTACGGGTGTCACTGCCTCTGCTCCCCCAGTTCTGCCACCTACACACGACCCCTGGGGGCGCCCCCAGATCTGGCGAGTGGGGGTACTGGGGTTCTCCGCAGAGACTTGCCCTAGGTGCCCCAGGGACCGTGAGCAGGAGGCGCGGACACACCCCCTCTGCTGGCTCGGGGTCCCCGCCTGAGCTGTAACTCACCAGGATTGAAAACAAGAGTTGGGGGCGAGAAAAACGACTTAAGAGACCAGAGTCCCGGCCTCTTATCCTGCTTGGAACTTTGCATTCCGGGCTCTGAAAGGCAGCTGGCTAGTGTGCGGCCCAGGACATTGACAGGGGAACAGCGCCCCTTTGTGGTCAATGTTTGGTGGCCTCGAAGATGATGGGAAAACCTCCCAAGTTGGTGAAACTCCCTAATAGGCGAATCACAGAGACAGCGGGGCATATGAATACCCTTATGAGCAAATTAGAGCAATGGAACATTGTTTCTCCTACCAGACTGGGAAAAGTTATAAAAAATGGATTATGGCCATCATAAACTGCCAGGTGGGAAATTAAAAATGAGATGCTCTCCCTGGGAGCTTTTTGGAACAAGGAATCAAAAGGCTTTCTTAAAAGTGCATCCACTTTGATCTAGCTATTCCTTTTTTTATGGATTAATCTTTAAGTAGGAAAAGGGGTAGTAAGTTAAAGGATTACACAGAAGCATTGCTTATCATAGCAAAATTAAGAAAAATATGCAATTGTTTAAACATATTAGTAATATCCATATAATGGACAATGATGCAATTATTAAAAATGATACTCTGACTATTTTGTCATTGAAATGACTACAAACGTTGCTAAATTAACTAAAACAGGGTTTAAAACAATATGTTCACTCTTGTCACAGGCGGGGTTCTTCAGAGCAGATGGAGAGACCATGGGTGGGGAGAAGCAGCAATTAGGGATACACATCTGTGAAAGAAGTCAGCAGAAGCCGGCTTGGGCAGAGGGAGAAGTTAAACCATAATGCAGGCTTAGCAGAACCTCAGCCAGCCAACAGGGACTCCAGAACAAGCATGACCCATCAGTTGGCTAGGTCAGCACGCGGTGGCCAAATCTTTATACCCACGCTTCTCCCAGGCACAGGAAGGGGCTGCCAGGGAAGGGCCTGACCTCAGGAGCCATCCCTCTGCCGCTGAAGCCAACTGCTGAAGCTGATAGCCAAGGGCTGTGCAAGGAACAAACTCCTCACAGGTGAGCAAGCAAGTCCCCCCTTCAAGGTAGTGCATCTCTGCATCCACCACATTATATGTGTCTATGATCTATGTTTTCAGAAAATAAATTACACCTGTCTGGACCCATGGAAAAAAATCTGAAGGAAGATAAAACAGGGACTCCAGTAAAACAACTCTCAAAAAGTGAAAAGGCCTGTGATGGTTAATTTTATGTGTCACCTTGACTGACCATGGTGATGTAGTTTTGGAATGTCTTAATGAGGTCTGGAGTGGTCGGCCAAGAAAGAATTGTTGAGATGTCTTTGGTGCAAAAAGGGTGATTTTATGAAAGCAGGGGAGACAGGACCCGTGGGCAGAAAGAGCACTGGGGCTGTGAGGAATGGCTGATTATACACTTGGGAGTTGGGGGAGGTAAGGACAAAGGGAGGTGTCCAAAAGGACTTTCATATGCTGAAGAAGATTCAGGATTCTGGAGGTGTTGCTATTGCCAAGTTAAGGTCGTTTTTCCTTCCATTGAGGCATTAACAGTAAGACAGTTGGGAGATTCCTGAGGAATGCTGTACTCTATTACAAGTCCATGTCAATAGGCTGCAGGTTATAAAGAAGTTTAATTTTATTTACATTCCCTTTTACCTCTGTTTCCCACGTCACTGTGGAGGGGAGGGTGATGTTAGGACTCCAGGAAATTGGTTCTCTGGGTCTCTGGAAGTTAGGTTATTGATAAGAATGCTTTTTCCTTGTAAATCACTAGAACACTGGTAAACTGATAAAGACTCACGTCCTCTGATTTTTATCAGTTCACCATTTGCTTTTCCCTTCCTTAGCTTTAGGGCAGCCAGAACTGCCTAAGGAATGCCACACACAACCCACCCTGTGGGGGCTGGAGTGAGGCGTCGGCTCTGGGAGGGATAGGCTCAAGGCCGAGTCAGAGTTCTGAAACTGAGCCTCCTGTTACAGGCTGATCTGCCCCACTGAGTAGAGCTCCAGCAAGACTTAAGAGAGGCATCCTTTGTCTTCCAGGCAGCCCCTGGTATCCATAGCCTCAAGCACCATCCCACCAGGACTGAGTCCTGAATACCAGCCCCACATAGAAGTCTAGTCTCCAGGAAATGCTATTTTAGCTGGAGGCCTTTGCGCCTGCTGCCTGAGCAGGGCAAGTGCTCCCTCCTTCCTCTGTCCCGAGCAGAAAGTCTCCTGACTACCCAGAATAAAGGGATCCACAGACATCTCAGGAAAGGGTATCCCGCAGAACACAGCCAACGGCCATGAGATCCCTGCCCCCTGCCTCAGTTTCCCCATGCATATAATGGGGTCCTCAAGGTACTGTGGATACAAAAGTGAATGAGGCAGAGCCCGTGCCCTCAAGGCAGTGGGAGCAGGACTCGAATGCAAATACAATGATGACACTGCATGACATGAGTTAGGTGAAGGTATAGGAAGGGACGTGGCAGTTACAGTCGGTAGGTCATGTGGGGGCTATTGCCCTGGGGCCGCACCAGATGCCAGGTGGAGATTCGGGATCTCAGGGTCTGAGTGCAGCTTGCTTGGAGAGGATGAAGCAAAGCAGTGGGAGGCCTCCCACAGGCCTCCGGTTACAGAGAACCCTGCCCCACCCCCAGAGCTGCCAGCCAGCGGGGGCT
>NW_023270624.1:142466-189295 GCF_011800145.1 Mirounga leonina
TACAGAGAACCCTGCCCCACCCCCAGAGCTGCCAGCCAGCGGGGGCTTGGGACCTCAAGCTTCCTGAGATGGGGAAGCTCAGCAAGCCTTCTGTGGTAAGCTTAATGATGTGTGTTGTTTTAAGCCACTAAGCTGGTGGTACTTTGTTCCAGTGGCAATAGGAAACCCACATTCCCCCTGGGGAGCAGTGTTCTTCCCCTCAAGGTGCCTGGAAGCCACTCCCTCTGATCTGCCCTAAGGCTTCCTATTACTGGCTGCCAGGCTCCCTTTTGGCCTGGGGAGGAATGGTCACTGCCCTCCTCTCTCCACTCAGACCCAGCGACCCAGCGGAGCCCCAGGCCTTGGCAAGCTGGCCAGGCCTGCCTGCTGGTCCTCAGCTGCCTTGCCAATGGGACACCTTGCTGGACTTGAGATGGTGGAGGAGATCAGAGATGCATTCAAGCTGCTGTGAAACCAGGATCTCCTGATTAGGGTTTTGGTTTAAAGATGGGTAAGACATGTTCAGCTTCAAAACCTTAGAAACACCTTGAATTTCCCTGTAGACCGCAGGAGAGAATCTCTGTCCCATGGCATATTAGAATTATTTGGCCTTCCAGAGGAGAGTAAGGCTGCAATGAAAGACCTGGGACAGAGTGGGGCAGTGTTCCTGGGGGGGTTGTGCCTCCTCTCCAGGATCTCCCTCCAGGGTTGACTGGTTGCATTCTGGACAAGCACAGGTCCACCTCCTGGAACTTGCACTGCTCTGCTTCCCAAGCTCTCTTCTGCCCTTAGACCTGAGCCCAACCTCCTAGAACCCCTAGTGCAGCTTCCTTCTGGATGCTGTGAGCACTAAATGGCCACCTCTGCCCCAGACCCCAACTCCTTGACTTCCTTCCTCCCTAGAGAGCATGACCAACGAGCGGGCCAAGCCTCACCCCACCAGGCTGTCACTGCGGGCCTGGGTGGGCGTGCCTGTGAGTAGGTGCAGGAGGCTCACCTTTATTTTTCCCCTGCCCTGTTCACACTCCCACCCTCCTTTTATCCTGTTCTCCCCATCTTCTCTAGAAATTGTCCACTTTTCTCCATTTTCACAATGCTTTTTAAATGGGTTAGCTCTGTGGGGCACCTGGGTGGCTCAGTCTGTTAAGCGTCTGCCTTCGGCTCAGGTCATGATCCCACAGTCCTGGGATGAAGTCCCGCACAGGGCTCCAGGGAGCCTGCTTCTCCCTCTGCCTCTCTCTCTCTCTCTCACGAATAAATAAAAATCTTTAAAAAAAAAAAAAAAAGATAAAAATAAATGGGTTTGCCCTGTGCCTTAATGCAAGGAGCATTGCTGTCCCCTGAGGGCCCTGTTGGGGTCCTTGGGTCCTTGGGTCCTTCTGGGAGGACCTTGGATCCGTCTGGGAGAGCACCTCGGACTTTCACTATAGCAGGAAATTCCCCAACTACAGTTCAGTTAGCAGAGAGGTGGCGCCGGGAGAAAGTGCCCCTGGGGGAGAGATTCGTATGTAAATGATATGCAAATGAGCTCAGAACCCGCTCTCCAGATTGGTGCCTCTCAGTCCCCAGGTAAGGCCCCGAGAGAAGCTCCCCAGGCAACCTGGCGCCTCCGGGTTGAGTGCGGGACTGTACCCAGGGCACCCTGCCATCCGCCTTGCTTCCTTCTGTGTCTCCTCTCTCCTGTAGTCCGGTTTAGCACTCTCTGAATCCCCTTCCATGCTACCTTGCCTGTTCTGACCCCCGTTCTTAATTGCCAAATTCTCCCGTCTTGGGTTTCCCACCCCCAGTGAAACAGACAAGTCCCAATGTTTAAGGTACAGGGAAGCTCACTCAGAGAAGCAGCCCGCGTCCACAGTGCCCCCTGACCTGGGCACGTCCGACTCATACAGCGGAGATGTATGCAATGAGCGCTGGGAGTGGGCGCTCTGGTCTGGGTGGCACCAGGAGAGAGACCATCACTCTCCCTTAATGAGCCCACAGCCTGTCCAGGTCTGATGCTCTTCTAGGGCCTCACTCATTTCCAGGGGGCGGCCCACAGGGGATGCTCTGAGAACGTTAGCATGGGGGCGGGGGCTCAGAGCCACCTCTTCCCAAGTCTCCTCCTCTGCGGATGGGGACCCCGGGGGGGCGGGGGGGCAAGTTCCTGGGCGCCTTCAGCCCTTTTAGGTTTAGGAACGAATGGGTGCGACCTGTTTTCCCACCCAGCTCGCCTGGTCAATGGCTACTTCAAATGGAGAGAAGTTGGAGGTGATAAATCCTATATCTGGTGGATTACAGGAGGAAACATCTTTCAGTCCGTTTTGGAAAACAATTTGGCAATGTCTCATAGCATTAGAATATATCTATGCTTAGGCCCTATAGTCTCATTCTTGGATATCTATTCTGAGGAATTAATCACTAATTAAGATCACATACAAGGATATTATTGCAAAAAAATTTCCGGTGCTCCTCAATAGTGAGGGGTACATTGCAGTTTATCTCCCCCCCCAACCCGGGGATTAGAACCTCAAGTCAGCATTAGGGTTGGTAGGATTAGGGCATGGGAATTAGGGTTCTGGTGAGGGCCCTAATATTAGGATTGGAGTTAGGGCCTTAAATTTAAGACCTTAAGGTTAGGGCTTGGGTTGATACTTTAGGGTTAAGGTGACACCCAGGATTAGGGTCTTAAAGGGAATGTGCTATATCCCTATTAACTGATTCATGCAGATCTCTTGGATGTGTTAAGAGGCAGAGAACGTATACATTATAACCCCATTTTTGTAAAGCAGATGGTGATCAACTTTTTCTGTGTGCCATTTATGTGTTTACATATACATGCATTTGAGAATGTTGTTAACATTGGATAAATGCAGGGGGAGAAGGGGAAAAAAGAAGATTTTTTTTTTAAGCTGCCTTATTAAAGAAGGTGTACCTACCTCTTTTGACTCCACTAACTTCACAGGGAAATAAGCACTGATCCCCAGGTTTCCCTCTTTTGCTTGGCTCCCATCTACCTTTACAGCCACTCACTTGTCTATGGACACCTTGGTTTATAAGATGTGGGATACAATGATATCCACACCCTTCAGGAAAGATCCAGACCCTGCCTCTCATGGTCACAAGAGAATAGAACACAGTACAAAATGCCGCATCTCAGATAATAAACCTAAGGCCTCTGGGAGAGAGTCTCACCTGCAGAAGTGAGAGCATTGTGTTTTTTCAGGAGACCATTCAGAAGTGGCAGCAGGGGGGACCCCTGCCTTAGGTCAGCACTGGCCTCATCCAGAAGGCTGCCACTCCAGGAGCCCAGGATCTCTCAAGCTGTGCTAGACGCTCCCCTTGCACATAAGCCATGTGGAATTTGGCATGTCCTCTGAATCATCCATTATATCTTGAGGTCCCGAGCTGAGGGCCAGCCTGTTGTGTATCTATTTGATCACTGCTAGGGGAAGGACAAGGAGTTCTGGACACAGCCAACTTTCCCAGTCCCCTGGTGCTGCCATCCCCTGATGCTCAGCATTAGTTGTAAATAAATGTCAGGCTCCAACATTAAGCAGTAAGGGTCTTACTGTGCCTGTCACATGTCTGTCATTCCACAGTGAATGACTCTAGCCCAAGAGATGCTGCTATAGGACCTCCTCCTCTTTAATACCCTTAAAAGGAACTTGGCGGATCATTTCTTTCTCAGCCTAACACTAAGCTCTCCTCTCAGCAGATCTGTCTCTGTCCCAATCTAGAACAATGTAGCCCTCCTCTGGCACTGGCTTCACAGAGCCCTCTGTTCTGGTGCTGGTGGCACACCTTGCCTCAGCTTCCCCCTCCTCTTTCAGGACTTACCTCTGATTCAGGTCTCAGGTACCTTGTTCTCTTTTATCTTGAACTGTTAAAGCTCTGCCCTGTGGCTCTCAGTATCCTAAAGCAGGAAACTAAATTTGATTCAAGAAAGCTAGCAATGGAGAAAATGAGTGGCTGGAAGTGGGACAATGGAGAAGACAAGGGAAATTTGGGGGAGGGGACAGAGGCAAGACAGGAGGAGGAGGGTGTGTGGGGGATGGCAGATTGACATCTCTCCTCAACGTGGTCCCATATACTGATCTGAGCACCTATGGAGAAGCTCATGGTGTTACTGAAAAGAGGCTTTATGATGCTCTGGACATAAATGCAGATGCTTCCATGTCATGACACAGAAAGTAGATCTGGAAGGAAGAAGAGGTGCTTCCCCTGGGCTCTACATAGAGGCTAGCACCACTGTTGGCACCTTGAGGAATGAAAAGTTGAGAAGCGTCTGGGCTAGCACCTCAGCCAACACATGAGCATTCCCATGACAGCCAAGGGAAATGGGAGGATTTTCTAAGGGAGTGTGAGGCCACAGATGTGGCCAGCAGAGGGGGAAGAAATCATAAGGGAGAAAATGTACTGAACACAAGTATAAGTCACATACTACCGTTAGCACTTTAGATGATTATCTTATTTAAGTATCAAAATGACCCTACATGGAATGTAATATTGCACTACAAGCACAGAGTAAAGCCTAGACACTCAGATTTGAGGTTGAGCCCATATGCAGATGAGTCATGATGTCACTGTCCTCAAGTTTGCTCTGGATCTGAGCTCCATCATCTGTAAAAGACAGAAATAATAGTGACTACATGAGGAGTAAAAAGGGTAATAATGGCGAAAACTTGACATCGTGGAGGACTTATGTAAGCATTCTGTAACTCTCACTTATGATTATCCCAATTTTATCTGTAAGGAAACAGGATTAATAACTTACCCAACACACATGAGTCCACATTTGAATGACTGACCATGCCACCAGAACACAAAATCTTATCCATGAGAAAGTACTTGCCCAAAGATTCAAAACTTATAGTGACTTCAGATAACCCAGCCCTAATATCAAAGTGGTAAGGGGATTTATGTATCAACCTAAAACTTTATACCTATCAAAAGTAAAGACTAAAAAAGTCATTGAAGATACAAAATAATTAAGAAAGCTTACTCCCATACAGCCTCACTAAAGGAACTATTGAAGAATCATTTCAGCAAGAACAAAGGTGAACCTAGAGAACAGACCAGGAATATAGGGGAAAAATGATCCCCAAAATGTTTAATTATGTAATATAATTAGTTTCTTTATCCATTTAAAAAACAGATTTTAAGTAACAATTAAAATTCATGGGGGGCCGCCTGGGTGGCTCAGATGGTTAAGCATCTGCCTTCGGTTCAAGTCATGATTTCAGTGTTCTGGGATCGAGTCCCGCATTGGGCTCCCTGCTCAGTGGGGAGCCTGCTTCTCCCTCTCCCTCTGCCTGCTGCTCCCCCTGCTTGTGCTCTCTCTCTATCTTTCTGACAAATAAATAAAATTTTTAAAAAGTCTTTAAAAAATAAAAAAATAATTTAAAAAAATTCATGGGAATACTTGATGGGTATTGGGACTGTGCTAGGACCCTTGAGAGGAGGATACATGTATGGAATAAATGAGACTTTTGTCAGGTAATTTACAATTAAACTGATTTGGGGATGGGACTTCCAGAATGGCAGAGTGAGGTGGTCAGCAAAGCCTCGCCTGAAAAAGCAATGTTAGAGACACCAGCACCATAACAAGATGATATAAACTTACTATTCCCTGCTTCTCCTTTCTAATGCAACAAGATACGTCAGAAACTATTATACAGACAACAGTAAAAAGGCACTCTGAAGCCTGGAAAAATAAAAGTGGACTGACTAGGAACCTCATGATTTGAGGAGTGACCTGTAGTGAGTTCCCTGTGTGTGTGTGTGTGTGTGTGTGTTTAATCTCTCATATATATCCAGGACTTGGTGCCAGAGAGGTTTGGAACCTGGAACTACCAATGGGTGTATACAAAACAACCACAGTAATAAAATCCTGCTTTCACTGGTCAAAGGACAAGAAAGGAGAAGCCCAACAGAGACTGAGTGGGGAGATTCAGCCCTCACTCCACAACTGAGTCATCAGCAAGCAGCCCCAACTGCCCATGGCCACAGCAGCAGCAAAGCCCTTGGTCTCCCTGCCCTTTACCAGTGGCATAAGGAGACCCAAGAGAAATGGCCTCTGACCCAACACCCCTCTTCAACAGAAGGTGGCCCAGGGACACCAGGTAACCCAGTGAACACTCTCTGTCTTCACAGACAACACCAGCAGGAATTGAGCAGGAGTCCCAGGAGCCCCAGAAGAATGAAGCAGATCAGCACAGCATTACAAGGCTCTGAAAGCTACACTGTCAAGCTCACAGAAAATAGGTCAGAATTTAAAGGCTAATCCTAAACATCAAAACTACCTGCTAAATAGAAGATTAGAATAGGGTAAAGAATCTCAACATCATAACAGAAACATTGAGGATATAACAGAAAAATCGTTCCTCATAGCAAGAACCAGTGAAACCACAATTTAGATAAGAAAAGACAGCTGGCTGACATCAATACCAAGACAACTAATTTGGATTGTCAGACAAGGATTTTGTTGTGTTTTTTAAAAGATTTTATTTATTTATTTGACAGAGAGAGTGAGAGAGAGAGTGCACAAGCAGGAGGAGTGGCAGAGGGAGAGGGAGAAGCAGGGTCCAAGAAGCCCAACGCTGGCCTCAATCTCAGGATCCTGGGATTATGACCTGAGCTGAAGGCAGACGTTTAACCAACTGAGCCACCCAGGAATCCCAATGAACAGGGATTTTAAAGCAGGCATCATAAATATGCTTCAATAATCAATTACAAATTCTTTCTTAAAACAAATAAAAAAATAAAATTTTAAGCAATGAAATAGAAGTTATAAATAAAGAACAAAATGGGGAAAAAAGAACCAAGTGGCAATTAAATACAATAAAATTTTAAAACGTGCAAGACAGACTGAATAGTAAGTGAAGATGACAGAGAACAGAATCAATGAACTTGAAAACAGATCAGTAGAATTTACCCAGTCCGAAAAAAGAGAACATAGTAGACCAAAACAAACAAACAAAGGAACGACCCTCAGGAACTAAAGAGACTATAGAAAAAGGAAGTCTAGCATTCATAGAACTCATATTAGGAGAGCCCCAGAAGTAGCAGAGGACAAAGTGTGGAAATGAGTATGTATTGGAAGAAATAATGGCTAAAAAGCCCATTGGCAAATCTGGCAAAAGACATAAACCTACAGATTCAAGAAGCTGAGAAAATCCCAAAAAGGATAAAAGAAAAGAAAAATCCATGCCAAGACACAGCATAATTAAACTTCTAAAAGCTAATAATTAAACTCCTGAAAACTAGCAAGGAAACAATTTTAAAACAGCCAGAGAGAAGCAAGAATATTGCATAGAAAGGAGCACCAATTTGAATGACAACAGATTTCTCATCTAGAACAATGGTGGCCAAAAAGAAATGGCACATTTTTTCAAGTGTTGAAAGCAAAGAACTGTCAGTTTTGAATCCCATGTCCTTCCTTCAGGAATGAATGGGAAATAATAATGATCTCCTAAGATGAAGGAAAGCTGAGAGAATTTATTAACAGAGAGGGAGCTCTCCAAATAGAAAGAAAATAGTAATAGAGGGAGGTTGAGACCTTCAGAAAAGAAAGAATAGAATGGGTAAAAATAGAAGTGAATATAATACACAACCTTCACCTCATGGGTTTCTTTAATCACATTTTATGGTTGAAGCAAAAGTTGTAACATCATCTGATCTGGTGTTCAATGTATATAGTGGAAATATTTATATTTTAAAAGTAGGAAGGGTAAGTAAAGTTTCTACATTTCGCTTAAAATGGCAAGATATCAACACCAGTAGGCTGTGGTTACACATGTTTAAGATTATACCGAGCAACTACAAAGAAAATTATAGAAAAAGTAGTGTGCTGGAGAACATTATAAATAAATCAAATTGAACTCTAAATGCTCAGGTGACTAACAGGATGGAAGGAAAAAGAAAGAAAAAATGAGAAATATAGGCAACAGACAACAAATAATAAAATGACAGAAGCATGCCCTAACATACCATAATTACTTTAAATGCCTATGGTCCGAATACACAAATTGAAAGAGCTTGGCAGACCTAAGTGTATGTTGCCTGCAAAAACTCACTTCAAACATAATGACATACTTAGGCTGGAAAGTAAAAGGACAAAGCATGCAAACATTTTTTTAATCAGAAAAGGCTATATTAATATCAAATAAAGTAGACTTTGGTGCAAAGAAAGTTAGTAGGGACAAAGAGGTACATTATATAACAAAAGGATCTATCGATCAAGAAGATACAGCAATTCTAAATGTGTATGTACCAAATAATAAAGCTTCAAAATACATGATGCAAAAATCTGAAAGCTTAAAGGAGAAATAGACAAATTCACAAGTATAGTGGGGACTTCAGTCCTCATTTATCAATTGATACAATTGATACAATTAACACAAAATCAGCAAAATAGAAGAATTCAGTAATGCTATCAACAAAAAGACAGTAAAATACACATTCTTTTCTGACATCCATAGAACATTTATCAAGATAACCCTTATCTGGGGTCATAAAATAAGCCTTAATAAATTTAAAAGGGTAGAAATCGTAGAGTATGTTCTCTGACCATATGAGACTAAAACAAGAAATCAATTACAGAATGACAACCAAAAAAATCTCCAAAAATTTGGAAATTAGACAACCTACTTCTAAATAATGCATGAGTCAAAGAGGGAGTCCCACAGGAAATAAAATTGAAAGCACAAGGTATCAAAATTTGTGGGATGCAGCTAAAGCAGTGCTCAGAGAGGTACGTAGAGCAATAAATGCTTACATTAGAAAACAGAACTCAGTAGAACTCAGTAATCTAAATTCCTGCCTCCAGAAATTAGAAAAAGAACAAAAATAAATACCAAGCAAGCAGAGGGAAAGAATTAATAAAGATAAAAGCAACAACCAATGAAATTGAAACAGGAAAATAGAGAAAATTAATTAAACAAAATCTTTTCTGAAAAAAATAAAATCAAAAACTTTATCAAGATTGATATGACATTAATCACCAATTATTAGTAATTAAAGAAAATATCACAACAGATCTTGCAGCCATTAAAAGAATAATGAGGGAATACTATGAACAAATTTATGCTCATAAATTTGACAACTTAAAAGAATGGAGCAATTCTTCAAAACCACAAACTACCAAAATTAAGCCAAGATGAAGTAGATAATGTGACTATTTCTAAAACTATTAAATTGGATCTGTAACTATAAACCTCCCCAAGAGAAATCCTTGAGCCCAGATAGTTTCATTGGAGTATTTTACCAAATATTTCAGGAAGAATTAATGCCCATTTTATACAATATTATCCATAAAATATAAGAAGGGAATACTTCTCAAATCATTTTTTGCAGCCAGTGTTGTGATACCAAAATCAGATAAATCCAGCACATAAAAGACTAAATCTCTCATGGAGGTAGATACAAAAATCTTCAACAAAATTTTAGCAAATCAAATCCAACAAAGTATACAAATAATAATACATCATGAAGGAAGTGGGATTTAATTTATTCCAGGTATGCAAGCCTGGTTCAATATTCTAACATCAGTCAATATAATCCACCATATCTGCACAGCCTAAAGAAGAAAAATCTTGTATGATCATATCAGTTGGCACAAAAAAGTATTTGACAAAATTCAACAGCTATATTCTTGATTTAAAAATATATCTTACTACAATAGGAAAAGAAGTGATCATCCCCAACCTTATAAAGACTACCTTACAAAAAAATCTACAACCAATGTCATAATTAATGGTAAAAGACTGAATGCTTTTCCTCTAAGATTAGGAACAAGGCCAGAGTTTTGGCTCTCACTATTATTCAACGTGGAAAGGTCTAGCCACTGTAATAAGGCACTTAAAAGCAATAAGAGGGGTATTGATTGAAAAGGAAAAAATAAAACTCCATTTCCAAATGGCATGATGGTCTATGTAGAAAATCCCACGGAAAATCTGCAAAATAAATCCCCCTAAGGCAGATTATTGAGCTTGACCTGCTCTCAGGATACTAGATGAATACACAAAAATGAATTGCATTTTTATATACTAACGGTGAATAGGTAGAAACCAAAATCAAAGCCACAATACCACTTATAATTGCTTTGGAGAAAATGAAATACTCAGGTATAAATCTAACAAAATATGAACAGGATCTGTGTGATAAAAATTACAAAATGCAAATGAAAGAAATCAAAGATGACCTAATTCTTGGGGAGACATACCACACGCAAGGACTAAAAATCTCAACATAATAAAGATGTCAATTCTCCCTGATTTATAGGTTATATTGTTCATTGGGTTTTAAATTTTTTTTAATTTTAATTAGAGTGTAGTTAACATACAGTGTTATATTTGTTTCAGGTGTATAGTATAGTAATTCAACAATTCCATATACTACTCAGTGCTCAGTGTATACTCTTAGGGACACCTGGGTGGCTCAGTTGGTTAAAGCGTCCAACTCTTGATCTCACCTCAGATCATGATCTCAGGGTCCTGAGATGAAGCCTCACATCAGGCTCAGTGCTCAGTGTGGAGTCTGCTTGGGATTCTCTCTCTCCTGCTCCCTCTGCCCCTCCCCACTGGCTCTCTTAAATAAATAAATTTTAAGAGAAATGTCTACTCTTAATCCCCTTTACCTATTTCACCCCCCCCCCCACTTCTCCCCTAGTAACCATCTATTTGTTCTCTACAGTTAAGAGTCTGGTTTTTGGTTTGTCTCTTTTTTATTCTTTGTTCATTTCTTTTGTTCTTAAATTCCACACCTGAGTGAAATCATATGGTATTTGTCTTCCTCTGACTGGCTTACTTCACTTAGCATTATACTCTCTAGATCTATCCATGTTGTTGCAAATAG
This sequence comes from Mirounga leonina, assembly GCF_011800145.1. Taxonomy (NCBI): domain Eukaryota; kingdom Metazoa; phylum Chordata; class Mammalia; order Carnivora; family Phocidae; genus Mirounga; species Mirounga leonina. Next base: position 153,279 of record NW_023270624.1, read on the forward strand.
CAAGATTTCATTATTTTCTTTGGCTGAATAATATCCCATTGTATATATCTACCACATCTTTTTTATCCATTCATCTATCGATGGACAATTAGATTTTCCATAGTTTTACTATTGTAAATAATGCTGCAATAAACATAGGGGTGCATGTATCCCTTTGAATTAGTGTTTTTGTATTCCTTGGTTAGATACCCTATAGTGTGATTGTTGGATCATAGGGTAGCACTATTTTTAATTTTTTGAGAACCTCCATACTGTTTTCCACAGTGGCTGCACCAGCTTGCATTCCCACCAAGTGCACAAGGGTTCCCTTTTCTGCACATCCTCACCAACACTTGTTGTTTCTTGTGTTTTTTATTTACCCATTCTGACAGGTGTAAGGTGATACCTCATTGTAGTTTTGATTTGCATTTCCCAGATGATGTGTGATGTTGAGCATCGTTTCGTGGTTTCTTGGACATCAGTACATCTTTGGGGAAATGTCTTTTCATGTCTTCTGCCCATTTTTAAATTGGATTATTTGTTTTCTTTTTTTTTTTTAAGATTTTATTTATTTATTTGAAAGAGAGAATGAGAGACACAGAGCACGAGAGGGAAGAGGGTCAGAGGGAGAAGCAGACCCCTTGCTGAGCAGAGAGCCCGATGCGGGACTCGATCCCAGGACTCCAGGATCATGACCTGAGCCAAAGGCAGTCGTTTAACCAACTGAGCCACCCAGGCACCCCTGGATTATTTGTTTTCTGAGTGTTGAGTTGTATCAGTTCTTTATATATTTTGAATACTAACACCTTATCCGATAAGTCATAGGCAATAATCTTCTCCCATTCCATAGGTTGTCATTTAGTTTTGTTGGTTGTTTCCTTTGCTGTACAGAATCTTTTTATTTTAATATAGTGTCAGTAGTTTATTTTTGCTTTTATTTCCCTTGCCTCAGGAGACTTATCTAGAAAGATGTCGTTATGACCAATGTCAGAGAAATTACTGTGTTCTCATCAAGGATTTTTATGGTTTCAAGGTCTCACACTTAAATTCTTAATCCATTGTGAGTTTACTTTTGTGTGTGGTATCAGAAAGTGGTCCAGTTTCGGGGCGCCTGGGTGGCTCAGTCGTTAAGCGCCTGCCTTCGGCTCAGGTCATGATCCCAGTGTTCTGGGATCGAGCCCCGCATCAGGCTCCCCACTCGGCGAGAAGCCTGCCTCTTCCCCCTCCACTCCCCCTGCCTGTGCTCCTCTCTCACTGTGTCTCTCTCTGTCAAATACATAAATAAAATCTAAAAAAAAAAAAAAAAGAAAGTGGTCCAGTTTCATTCTTTTGCCTGTAGGTGTCCAGTTTTCCCAACACATTTTGTTGAAGAGTATGTATTTTTCCCAATGATAGTCTTGCCTCAGTTGTTGAAGATTAAATGACCATATAATTATGGGTTTATTTCTGGGCTTTCTATTCTGTTCCATTGATCTATGTGTCTATTTTTGTGCCAGTACCATACTGTCTTGATGAATACAGCTTTGTAATACAACTTGAAGTATGGAATTGTGATACCTCCAGGTTTGTTTGTTTTTTTCTTTTTCAAGATTGCTTTGGTATTCAGGGTCTTTTGTAGTTCCATGCACATTTTAGGATTGTTTGTTCTAGTTCTTTTAAAAAACGCTGTTGGTGTTTTGATAGGGATTGCATTAAATGTGTATGTTGCTTTGGGTAATATAGACATTTTAACAATATTGGTTCTCCCAATCCATGAGTATGGAATGACTTTCCATTTCTTTGTTCATCTTCAATTTCTTTCATCAATGTGTTATAGTTTTCAGAGTATAGATCTTTGACCTCTTTGGTTAAGTTTATTCCTAGGTATCTTACTATTTTTAGTGCAATTGTAAATGGGATTGCTTTCTTAATTTCTTTCTTTTTTTTTTTTTAAAGATTTTATTTATTTATTTGACAGAGCAAGACACAGCAAGAGAAGGAACACAAGCATGGGGAGTGGGAGAGGGAGAAGCAGGCTTCCCGCGGAGCAGGGAGCCCGATGTGGGGCTCGATCCCAGGACCCTGGGATCATGACCTGAGCCAAAGGCAGACGCTTAACAACTGAGCCACCCAGGTACCCCCTTAATTTCTCTTTCTGATGCTTCATTATTGGTGTATAGAAATGCAATGGATTTCTGTACTTTGATTTTGTATCCTGTGACCTTACTGAATTGATGTATCAGTTCTAGTAGTTTTTTTGTGGAATCCTCAAGGTTTTCTATATACATATATATATAGTATCAGGTTGTCTGCAAATAGTGAAAGTTTTACTTCTTCCTTACCAATTTGGATGCCTTTTATTCCTTTCTCTTGTCTGATTGCTGTGCTTAGGACTTCCAGTACTATGTTGAACAACAGTGGTGAGAGTGGACATCGTTGTTTTATTCCTGACCTCGGAGGAAAAGCTCTCAGTTTTTCACATTTGACTATGATGCTAGTTGTGGTTTTTCATATATGGCCTTTATTATGTTGAGGTATGTTCCCCCAACCCTACTTTGTTGAGGGTTTTTATCATGAATGAATGTTGTACTTTGTCAAATGCTTTTTCTGCAGCTATTGTAATGATCAAATGGTTTTTATCCTTTCTTTTATTAATCATGTATCATGATTGATTTGTGAATATTGAACCACCCTTGAATCCCAGGAATAAGGATTCAAACCCCACTTGATCATGGTCAATGTTTGTTTGTTTTTTTTAATGTATTCTTGGATTCAGTTTGGTAATATTTTGTCGAGGATTTTTGCATCTATTTTCATCAGGGATATTGGCCTGTGGTTCTCTTTTCATATGGTGTCTTTATCCGGTTTTGGAATCACGGTAATGCTAGCCTCATAGGATGAATTTGGAAGTTTTCCTTCCTCTTCTATTTTTTGGAAAAGATTGAGAAGAAGAGAAATCAACTCTTCTTTAAATGTTTGGTAGAATTCATCTGTGAAACCATCTGATCCTGGACTTTTGTTTGTTGGAATTTTTTTGATTACTGACTCAATCTCCTTGCTGATAATTGGTCTATTCAACTTTTCTATTTCTTCCTGATTCAGTTCTGATAGATTATATGTTTCTAGGAATTTTTCCATTTCTTCTAGGTTGTCCAGTTAGTTGACATATAATTTTCATAATATTCTTTTAAAATCCTTTGAATTTCTATGGTGTTGGTTGTTATTTCTCCTCTTTCATTTCTGGTTTTTTTGAGTACTTTCTTTTCCTTTTTTCTTTCTTTCTTTTTTTTTTGATGAGTCTGGGTAGAAGTTTATTAATTTTGTTGATCTTTTCAGAGAACAAGCTCTTGGTTTCATCTATTCTATTATTATTTTTTTTTTTTTAGTTTCTATATCACTTATTTCTGCTCTAATCTTTATTTTTCCCCTCTTCTGCTGGCTTTAGTCTCCATTTGTTGTTCTTTTACTAGCTCCTTTAGGTGTAAAATTGGGTTTTTTATTTGATATTTTTCTTGCTTCTTGAGGTAGGCCTGTATTGCCATTAACTTCCCTCTTAGAACTGCTTTTGCTGAATCCTAAAGGTTTTGGATTATTGTTTTCATTTTCATTCGTCTCCATGTATTTTTTATTTTCTCTTTGATTTCTTGATTGAACCATGTATTGTTTAGTAGCATGTTATTTAACCTTCATGTATTTGTGCTCTTTCCAGATTTTTTCTTGTGGTTGAGTTCTAGTTTCATTGCATTGTAGTCAGAAAAGATGCATGGTATAACTTTGATCTTATTGAAATTGTTGAGACTTGTTTTATGACTAATATGTGATCTATTCTGGAGAATGTTCCATGTGCACTTGAAAAGAATGTATATTAGGCTGTTTGAAGATGGAATGTTCTGAATATATCTATTAGATCTTTCTGGTTTAGTGAGTCATTCAGAGCCACTGTTTCTTTGTTGATTTTCTGTCTAGATGATCTGTCCATCAATGTAAGTGAGGTGTTAAAGTCCACAACTATTAATGTGTTACTATCAGTTAGGTCATTTATGTCTATTATTAACTGTTTTTTATATTTGGGTGCTGCCATGTTGGGTGCATAAATATTAACAATTGTTATGTCTTCTTTTTGGATTGTCTCCTTAATGATTATATAGTGTCCTTCAATTTTGTCTTATAGAAGTATTGCTACCCTGGCTTTCTTTTCACATCCATTTGCATGATAAATTCTTCTCCATCCCTTCACTTTCAATGTGCATGTGTTGTGAGGGTCTTAAGTGAGTCTCTTGTAGGCAGCATATAGAAAAGTCTTGTTTTGTTTTGTTTTATTTAATCTATGCTGTCACCCTATGTCTTTTGATTGGTGCATTTAGTCCATTTACATTAAAAGCAATTATTGATAGGTATGCATTTATTGCCATTTTGTTACTTGTTTTGTGTTTGTTTTTGTGGATTTTCTCTGTTCTTCTTTCCCTTGCTGTCTTCTCTCACCCTAAATTTGCTGTCTTTAATGATATACATGGATTCCTTTCTCTTCATTTTTTTGCATATCTATTACTGTTTTTTGATTTGTGGTATGTATATAACATCTTCTAAATACAGCAATCTTAAGTTGATGTTCACTTACGTTTGATCACATTCTTTATTCCTCCCCTCCCCATGTTTTAGATATATGGTGTCATATTTTACTTCCTTTTATTTTGTGAGTCCCTTGACTGATACCCTTATTTGTACTGCTTTTATGCTTCCTATTTTTCTCTTACTTATGGCCTTTCCCTTCAATTTACAGAGTCTACTTTAACATTTTTTGTAGGGCTGGTTTAGTGGACATGAAGTCTTTTAACTTTTGTTTGTCTAGGAGACTCTGTATCTCTCCTATTTTGAATGACAGCCTCACTGAATAGAGTATTCTTGGCCTCAGATTTTTCCTGTCAGCACTTTGAATATATTATGCCATTCCCTTCTAAACTGTAAAGTTTCTGCTGAAAAATCCCCTTACGGAGTTTCTCTTATATGTAACTGTCTTCTTTTCTCTTGTTGCTTTTTTTTTTTTTTAAAGATTTTATTTATTTATTTGACAGAGCAAGACACAGCAAGAGAAGGAACACAAGCATGGGGAGTGGGAGAGGGAGAAGCAGGCTTCCCGCGGAGCAGGGAGCCCGATGCAGGGCTCGATCCCAGGACCCTGGGATCATGACCTGAGCCGAAGGCAGATGCTTAATGACTGAGCCACCCAGGTGCCTCTCTCTTGTTGCTTTTATAATTCTTTCTCTATCTCTGCTTTTTGCCACTTTAATTACTATGTGTCTTGGTGTGGACTTCCTTAAGTTGCTTTTGTTGGGAGATCTGTACCTCCTGGATCTGAATTTCTGTTTCCTTCCCCAAATTTGGGGAGTTTTCAGCTATTATTTCTTGAAGAAATACATTTCCTGTCCCCTTTTCTCTCTTCTTCTTCTTCCAGGATCCCTATAATACAAATGATTTTACATTTGATGGAGTCACTGAGTTCCCTAAATCTATTCTCATTTTGCATAATTTTTTTCTCTCACCTGCTCAGCTTGATTACTTTCACCTTCTCAACTTGATTACTTGATTACTTGATGGAAAGTAATCATGCTCCAGGTTGCTGATTCATTCTTCTGCTTCTTCTAGCCAGCTATTTATTCATTCTAGTGTGTATTTAACTTCAATTATTGTGTTCTTCATATCTGACTGGTTCTTTTTTTTTTTTATCTCTTTGTTAAGGATCTCACTGATGTGCTCCACTCTTCCTCAAGTCCAGTGGGTATCTTTATGATCATTACTTTAAATTGCCTATCAGGCATATTAATTTTCTCTGTTTCTCTTAGGTCTCTTGTGATTGTGTCCTGTTTTTTCATTTGGGACAAATTCCTCTGTCTTCTCATTTTGCCTAACTCTCTGTGTCTGTTTCCATGTGTTAGGAAAGTCAGCTACCTCTTTGCTCTTAAAAGAGTGAGCGGGGCATGCACTTTGAATAAGATGGTGCTGGTCCTCTTAAGTAAGTGAATTCTAGGGCCATGCTGGTTCCCAAAGGTGGCCATGTGTTTATGCTGGGGTGCAGGGGACAGAAATTGCACTTACCAGCTCCTTTGTTCCTGGAGAAGTCCTCCAGTGAACTCTGAGATTAATAAATTACTCTCCCTCCTGTATGCCTCAGGCATTTTTCAAATTTCTGCTTCTATGCTGTATCTCTGCAAGCTGTTGTGCTGTCTCTTTAAGGGCAGGGACTCAGCTTTTTATCATCCTCTGGGCTCTCCCAGAGTGAGCCTACTGATTTTTAATGTTCCAGGCTTAAGTCCCTCTGTTTTTAAGAACTTACAAAATTTGGTTTCCACGTATTTTTTAATTTCTTCTTTAATTTCCTGGTTAATCCATCCATTCTTTTGTATGGTGTCCTTTAACCTCCATGTATTTGTGGTCTTTCCAAATTTTTTCTTGTGGTTGACTTCAAGTTTCATAGCAGTGTGGTTGGAAAAGATGCATGGTAAGATCTCAATCTTTTTGTACTTGTTGAGGCCTGATTTGTGACCCAGTATATGATCTATTTTGGAGAATGCCCCATGTGCACTGGGAAAAAAAGTGTGTAGTCTGCTGCTTTAGGATGAAATGTTCTGAATATATCTGTTAAGTCCCTCTGGTCCAGTGTGTCATTCTAAACCATTGTTTCCTTGTTGGTTTTCTGCTTTGATGATCTTCTCATTGCTATAAGTGGAGTGATAAAGTCCTATACTAATATTGTATTATTGTCAAAGGGTTCCTTTGTGTTTGTTATTGTTTAATATATTTGTGTGCTCCTAAGTTGGGGGCATGAATATTTACAATCGTTAGATCTTCTTGTTGGATAGTCCCCTTTATTATGATATAGTTCTCTTCTTCATCTCTTGTTGCAGTCTTTGGTTTAAAACCTAGTTTGTCTGATATAAGTATGGCTACTCTGGCTTTCTTTTGACATCCATTAGTGTAATAGATGGTTCTCTATCACCTTACTTTCAATCTGCAGGTATCTTTAGGTCTAAAATGAGTCTCTTGTGGGCAGCATACAAATGGGTTTTTTTTAAATCAATTATGATACCCTATGTCTTTTGATTGTAGTGTTTAGTCCATTTACATTTAGAGTGAATAGAGTATTCTTGGCCTCAGATTTAGAGTGGTTATTGAAAGATATGAATTTAGTGCCATTGTATTACCTGTAAAGTCACTGTTCCTGTAGATTGTCTCTGTTCCTTTTTGGTCTTTGTCACTTTTGGTCTTTCTCTCCAACTCAAATGATCCCATTTAATATTTCTTGCAGGACTTGTTGTGGTCATGAACTTCTTTAATTTTTGTCTGGGAACTTCTTTATCTCTCCTTCTATCTTGAATGACAGGATAGAGTATTCTTGGCTGCTTATTTTTCCCCTTCAGCATGTTAAATATATCATACCACTTCTATCTGGCCTGCCAAATTTCCGTGGAGAGATCTACTGCTAACCTTATTTGTCTTCCCTTGTAATTTAGGGATTTCTTTTGTTTTGCTGCTTTTAGGACTTTTTCCTTATCTCTGTATTTTGCATCTTTTGTTATATTTTGTCTTTTGTCCTTAGTTCCTCAAATAGCATCAGAGCAATAAAGGTGAAAGGAATGTTTTGTTATTCATAACAAGCCCCTTCCCACCACACCTCAGTATATTAAAGAAGTGACTTTTGGAAAGCTCTTAAGTATCTATGAGTAGGGGCTGGCTGCCAGAGCATTAGAAATTTCATCCTCATCCCCTGACCACTAGGAAGGGGAGAGGGGCCAGAGATTGAGTTCAGTCACTAATGACCAATGATTTACTCAATGGTGCCTATGTAATGGATTCTCCATTAAAAACCCAAGAGGGCAGGATTTAGAGAGTTTCCAGTTTTGTGAACACATCACATGCCTGGAAGGTGGCACATGCCAGTTCTACAGGGATAGAAACTACTGCACTCAGGACCTTTCTGGACCCCAGCCTATATACTTCTTCATCTAGATGTTCATCTATATCCTTTATAATAAAATGGTAAAAATAAGTAAATGTTTCCCTGAGTTCTGTGAGCCACTCTAGCAGATTAATTGAACCTGAGTAGGGGGTTGGTAACAATTTGGACTTGTAAATGGATTCTGAAGTGGGGACAGTCCTGTGGTACTAAACTTTCAATCTGTGGGATCTAATCCTATCTCCAGGTAGCTAGTGTCAGAACTGAGTTAATAGTTTGGTGGTATTGGAAAACACACAGCAGAGATACATAGTGCATGACCATTTATCTAACATTTGTGAAATAACAATTATAAAAATAGAGAACAGATTAGTGGTTTACGGGGCTTAGGGATGAGGTGGGGTGACTATAAAGGTGTAGTATGATGGTCTTGTGGTGATTGTACAGTTTGTATACTAGATGTAGTGGCATTTACATAAAGTTCATGTGCTAAAACTGCATAGACCTATATATATACACACAAAATGAATTCATGTATAATTGGTGAAATATCAGTAAGCTTTGTGGATTGTACCAATGTAAATTTCCTGTTTTTTTATATTGTGTTATAGTTATTTACAACATTAACACTGGGTGAAAAGTACACAGGACCTTCCTATACATTTCCTGTAGTATATTATTAGTTAAAAATTAAAATATTTTGGGGCACCTGGATGGCTCAGATGGTTAAACATCTGCCTTCGGCTCAGGTGATGATCTCAGGGTCCTGGGATCGAGTCCTGCACTGGGCTCCTTGCTCAGCGGGGAGCCTGCTTCTCCCTCTGCCTGCTGCTCCCCCTGCTTGTATGCTCTCTCTATTTACTTGACAGAGAGAGCACAATTTATTTATTTGACAGCGAGAGCACAAGCAGGGGGAGCAGCAGGCAGAGGGAGAGGAAGAATAGGCTCCTTGCTGAGCAAGGAGCCCAATGTGGGGCTTAATCCCAGGACTCTGGGATCATGACCTGAGCCAAAGGCAGACACTTAACCAATTGAGCCTCCCACCTTTTTTTTTTTTTTTTAAGATTTCATTTATTTATTTAAGAGAGAGAACAAGTAGGGGGAGCAGCAAAAATTAAAAAATTTTAAAGCAATGATACAACTAGATCAAACTGTCGTAAATAAGCTTCAAGACTCTAGTAATCCACCAGAGGCATACAACAAATTGAGAGGTATCTGAAAGCTACTGAACCCCAGGTGAGAACAATAGGAATCTGCTGCATTTAGCCTGGAGTACTCCCATCTGCCCACCCCTAGCTCTATCAGAACAGTATTTCTACCTGGAGAGGGCAAGGTGTGAAAACCATAAGCTTTTACACTGGTAGTGGCTGACTTGATTTGGAGCAGAGAACAGAATGACCATACATGAGTGTGTTGTTGGAAACAGTAGCAATCTTGGTGGAAAACAAAATGGAATGGCCAACATCACAGCAAGCCTAGGGTTAGATTCCTTGGTTAGAGCAAGCAAGACTAGAATAGTCAGAAATTTAAATTCTAGTTAGTTGACATATATGGTAAAATTGGTTTCAGGTGTAGAATTTAGTGATTCATCACTTATATTTAACACCCAGTGCTCATCACAACAAGTGCCCTCATTAATACCAGAGTGGCTGGGGCGCCTGGGTGGCTTAGTCGTTAAGCGTCTGCCTTCGGCTCAGGTCATGATCCCAGGGTCCTGGGATCGAGCCCCGCATTGAGCCCTGCATCGGGCTCCCTGCTCTGCAGGAAGCCTGCTTCTCCCTCTCCCATTCCCCCTGCTTGTGTTGTCTCTCTGTCAAATAAATAAATAAAATCTTAAAAAAAAAAAAAACCAGAGTGGCTGTATAATTTTGTATTTTGACTAACAATGTATGAATGACCTAGTTTCTCTGTATCCTCACCAGCATTTGATATTATCACTACTTATTTTAGGCATTCTAATAGGTGTGTAGCAATAGCTCATTGTGGTTTTAATTTGCATTTCCCTGCTAGCTATGACATTAAACATCTTTTCATGCGTTTATTTGCCATCTGCATGTCCTGAGGTAGATATTTGAAAATTTAAGGTCCATATTGTAATTCTTAGAGCAACTACTATGAAAATAACTAAAAAAAATAGTAAAAATAAAGGGGGAAGAGAGATTAAAATGACACACTAAAAAAAATCTATTTAACACAAACAAAGGTAGTAAAGGAGGAACAGAGAAGCAAAAAACAAAAAACACACATGAGACAAATAGAAAATAAGTCACAAAACTGAAAAAGTAAATCCAACTATGGCAATAATTATAATAAATGTGAATAGATTAAAAAGCCCAAATAAAAGGGCTGAGCCTAGGTTTTATTTTTTTTTTAAGATTTGATTTATTTATCAGACAAAGAGCACAAGCAGGGGAAGCAGCAGGCAGAGGGAGAGGGAGAGGGAGAAGCAAGCTCCTCGCTGAGCAGGGAGCCCCATGTGGGGCTTGATCCCAGTATGCTGGGGTCATGACCTGAGCTGAAGGCAGAGGTTTAACCTACTGAGCTGCCAGGTGCCCCCAGAGCCTAGATTTTAAAAAGCAAGACTCAACTTTGTGCTGACTCTAAGAGACACAGCTTAGATTCAAATATACAAATAAGTTGAAAGTAAAAGAATGGAAAAAAGATATTAATTGCAAACAGTATCCATAAAAGAGCTGGAGTAACTGTAGCAATATTTGGTAAAGCTGACTTTAAGGCTAAAAATACTATGAGGGAAAAAGAGGTGGGGTGCATGTGTGACTCAGTCAGTTGAACATCCAACTCTTGGTTTGGGCTCTGGTCATGATCTCATGAGTTGTGAGACTGAGCCCCAGGATAGGCTCTGCACTCATTGGGGAGTCTGAAGTCTTGAAGATTCTTTCACTCTGCCCTTCCCCCCACTCATGCACATGTGCTCTCTCTAAAATAAATCTTAAAAAAAAAAAAACAAGGGAGAAAGAGGGACATTTCATAATGAAAATAGACAATAAGACAACTAATAGTTGAGTATTTTAAGACTCCATTCTTAATAGCTGATAGAAAAATTGGACAGGAAATTAATAAGAATAAAAAAGACTTCAACAACACTGTCCAAAAACTTGACTTGACATTGATTGAACACTGCCCACAAATAGCAGTTGACTGTGGAACACTTTCCAAAATAGAGCATATGGTTGGCCATAAAAATGTCCCAACAAATTTAAAAGGATTGAAAAAAAAATTTTTTTTAAGGATTGAAATCATTAAATGTAGGTATAAGGCCACAGTGGAATATAATTATAAATCAAAACTAGAAAGAAATGTGTAAAAATCCCCAAATATTTGGAAATTGAAGAAAATACTTCTAAACTGTAGGTCAAAGAAAAAATCATAACAGAAATTAGAACATATATTGAACTGAATGTTATCCAAACATAGCATCAACATTTTTCTAATGCCAATAAAGGGGGAATTTGAAGCTTAAAATACCTAAATTAGAAGAGAAAGGTCTCAAATCCCTAATCTTCCATCTTAAGAAACTTGTAAAGAAGAGCAAACTAATCCCAAAGGAAGCAGAAAGAATTAAATAAGAACTAAATCAATAAACAGAAAACAGCAAAATGGCAGAGGAAGAAAAACCAGAAATTTGATTTCTTTAAGAAATCAACACAATTGGCCAATCTTTAGCCACACTGACCAAAAGGAAAGCAAGAATGTAGAATAGGAGACATTCAGATGGATATACAGAGAAAAGGCATAAAGTTAGAAATGGAAGAGAGGGCATCATTTTCTACCTTACAGATATTAGGATGATAAGGAAATATGAATAATTTTATGCCAACTCATTAGACAACTGATATGAAACCGGCAGATTCCCAGAAAGATACCAATTACAGAAACTGATTCAAGAAGAATTAGAAACCTTAGTAGACCTACAAGATTGAATTAGTCATTTTAAGTCTTCCCATAAAGAGAAACCCAGGCCCGCATGGCTTCATTGATAAACCCTCCCAAGCATTTCAAGAAGAAATTATACCAATCGTACAAATTCTTCCAGGTATCAGGAGGGAACCCTTCCCAACTCATTCTATGTGGGTAGTATTACTCTGATACCAAAACCAGATAAAAACAACACACAAAAAATAAAATTTCAGACCAATATCTCTCATGAACACAGACACAGAAATTTTCAATAAGGGGCACCTGGATGGCTTAGTTGATTGAGCCTCTGACTCTTGGTTTCAGCACAGGTCATGATCTCAGGCTCATGAGATTGAGCCCTGAGTTGGGCTCCATATTCAGTGTGGAATCTGCTGGAGATTCTCTCACTCTTCCTCCCTTCCTCCTCTCCCTCCTCCTCTGTTCCTCCCCAGGCTCCTCCCCCCTCCCCATGCTCTCTCTCTAAAAACATAAATAAATAAATAATCTTTTTTTTTAAAGAGATACTCAAAATATAAGCAAACTGTACACCAAAAAGAATGAGTTTTACTCCTTGCAAATTAAAATCAACTAGATTGTTGGAGGAACCCAAAATGGAACGCAGATTGTGAGAAATGAATCTAGGTGTGGTACAAATGGATCACATAACCTCACCAAAAGGAACTGAAACCTGAACCCAATGATTTTTAAAAGCAGTGTTTTAGTTAAAAGCAGTGGATACTGTAAGGCTAAACAGAAATAATTGTACACAAACACTTTGGTAAGTTGCCCACAGGGTTAGCAATTCCGAAACTACAACACATGTATTGTAGGATTAGACAAATAAATAAATATATTATAGATAATATGTAAGTATATTAAACTGGACAAATTTTGAATTTGGACAACTTAAATTGGAAAAATAAGTAAATACAGTATAGATAGATTAGACCAGGTTTCTCTGGAGAAACTGTTGGAGAAAGAAGTTACACATAAGCAAAGGGGGACATTTCTAGAATGAACCCTGTTGTTCTGAATTACAGTCTGAGGTATCAGTATAGATTCATTTGTGCACACACATACACACACAAAGAAATATAGAAATATAGGTTAAGTATGTATAAACAGAAACGTATACTTCCTAATTCTGTCTCCTGAGAGGACCTAGAATAACTTCACAATGGTGAAATTTGGAAGAATTTGGGCAACAAAATTAACAGTGATAATATTAGGTAATAGCCCAAAGAACAAAATAACTATTGATGAGCCCATCCAGATTTAAATGATTGAATAAACAAATAAATCAAGAGAACCCTTTCCTAGAGAAGAATTTCTAATTAAATGTAGAAGAAACAAAGGAAGTAAAAAATCACCATTAAAACAGCACAATAATAATTGCTGTAGGCAAGATCCACTGATGATGCAAAGATCAAGGATAAACAGGATTTTTTGGTAGCATCAAAGTATGACTCCCCCTCTCCCAATATTTATTACACAGGGAAAAATAACTGTACAGTGGAGAACCCTGGCAGACACCACCTTAACCAGGTGATCAAAGTTAACATTTCCCATAATAAGACATATAGATATTATGTGCCCCTGAGATGACATGCCAAGAAGGGTACATCACCTCTGTGAGATTTTTCTTAAAAATCCATAACCTCAATGTTCTTCTGAGAAAACAGGGAAATCTAAACCCAGGGAAATTCTACAAAATACCTAGTGAGTACTCTTCAGACATATCAAGGTTACACAAGGCATTAAGACAGAAAAGGTCCGTTTGGAGGAGACTAAGGAGGCATGACAACTAAATGCAATTTGGGATTCTGGATTGATACTGGGACAGAAAGAAAACTTTACTAGAAAAACTGGGAAAATCCAATTAAAGTCTGAATTTAGCTAATAGCATCATATCAATATTAGTTTCCTGGTTTCGGTAATTGTTTGGTTAGATGGTAACATTAGGAGAAGCTCAATGAAGACTAGATGGGGATTCTCTGTACTATCTTTGTAAACTGTCCTGTAAGTCTAAAATTGCAGCAAATTTAAGAATTAAATAAAGACAAAGACTAAATTGTCACATGTCATTTCTTAACATATAGTAGGCATGATCGAGCCCATAGTGATGTCAGGTGGACAGGTGAGAAGCAGAAATGGGAAAAGGCTAGTGTGTGGGTTGCCCTCCCATGTACTCAAACACAAAAATCAGGAGTTAGCCTCTAGAGGCATAAAGTGGTGCTACTTCCCCATCAGCTGAGCCATAGAAAAGCTGACACAGTTAAGGCTAGCTACTTATACAAGTCCATTTTTCCTCCACTATGTTCAAAGAGCAAAGACATGGAACATTTGGCAAATTAACAAAAAGTCACATATATATATATATAGTCAATATCTATTGTCATATGTAATATAATACACCTTATATATTCTATATGTAATATATTATACATATTATATATGTACATTATTACATATCACCTATATATTACACACATATATAATATACATATATTATATATTAATTATATATTCTATTTACATTATAATTATGTATTATATATTATACATATATATTATATATTATACATATATACTGCATGTTATACATACATATATATTATTCATATGTATTACATACGAGTATATATTATGTATATTACACATATATTATGTAACATATAATATAATATACATGATATATATTATATGACTATATATAAATATATATGACTATATATGTGTGTGACGCATATAACTTTGTTCATTTCCTGAATGTTCATGTGGTACCAAGTGTTCATATGTAGAAAGGAGAAAGACTGACAAGGGTCTAATTAAGCAAATGGGGAAGGTGGGAAAGGACAAATATGGCAGCAGTGTGTGTCTTGCCTGCTCCTTCCTGGAGAAAAACTGGTCCAAAGCTTCCCTCTTCTGTTGCAGGGATCCTGACCACTGGGTGGGCCAGCCTCACAAACTCCAGCCACCCAATTTCTAGGGGCACATCTGGCAGAAAGACGATGGGAATGGAATATTGTATCTACGGAGAGAGCTAACCTACTTGATGGGGGCACTGGTACCTCTGGGTCCAGTGCCCTGGGCACAGCTGGACTTGGATGGTTTCCTACAATTCTCCTCCAAGGAACCAGTGAGGCCCAGCACAAAGTACTGGGGAATAGACCCTGGGTGCGCCAGGGATAGGGGACCAATTTTTCACAGCCAAGCCAAGCAAGGGAGAGGTTTTGGGAGAACCAAGAAAAAGAGCCCATGGAGGTGCCCCTCCATCCGACTACGGGAAGGCCCCTGGGCCTGGTGCGTGCTGCATCTGCCAGGAGCTCTTCTGCCGGGGGCCGGCGGGGGAAGTGTGGACAAACAGGAAAGCTGAGGGGCACTGCAGTCAGAGATGGCCTCAGTCTTACCCTTCCAAGACCTTGTTGATCCACTGGATCGCAGCTCTCTTCTCTAAGTCAAGGTCTTCAGCAGTGACTCGATAACCTAGCTGGGGCGGTGGGGGCAGGATCAGTGGGTCATTTCGCCTCGCCGACAGCAATAGAGGAATCTTGCGCTGCCGGGGCCTGGAACCATCAGATGGAGGTGAGCGATTCCTCAAACTTTGCTTCTGCCCAGAAGGTGCATCTGCAGCCTTTTCATTCGTGATCTTCCTTTGTGGTTCTGCTGAGGCTGAAGAGCTAGAATGATAGCTCTCGCTGGCTTTCTTCGTGGGCAGCCGGGGCTGGGATGAGGCTGGTACCCAGATCGCGGCAGCGCCTCGACAGCATCTCTGCGGTGATGGGAAACCTCGAGTCGAGCTGTAAGAGCTCGTGATGGCATTGCGTTTGCTGCAGGAGCTCAAAAAGCAGGTGTGGGATTTCTTAATCAGGCTCTCTTCTAAGCTCGTGCAACAGAAGTCTCTCTTCAGAGGCCCAGGCCTGGGCACGAAGGCAGAGAGGACTCCGTTGACCATCAGCCGCCTAAACGCTGACTGCACGCTCCGGCTGCCCTCGGCGCCTCTTCTCAGATCATCCTGCCTCTCGGGGCCTGGGTGCCCTTCCTCTGACTTTGCCGGCCCTTCCCTGCTCTCGACCAAGGAGGTCAGGTCCTTCTCTGCCTTGGCTCTCACTTGACCATTCTCTTCGAGGGCCCTCACCAAGGTCTCCCTTACACACAGATTTGGGAGGTGACCAGACGGTGAAGACCACATACAGATGACTGTCTGCTTCAGAGCCAAACGGAGCGTCAGTTTGCCCTTAGCCGATGCCATCTTCAGGATCACTGAGGTGCAGAGCATCTTGGAGCTGCAAGCAGACAGCACTGGCTTCGGATGGCCGGTCTGGGGCACAGAGGAAAAGACCGCCAGAAATAAACACCGGGCCTGCTGGATTGGGTATTGCCGCCGATGGATTGTGGCAAACCGCCGATGGTGTCGCCGCCGCCGCCGACGTGGTGAAGCCACAAGATCCTCATATGACAGCCTGCGAGCTACGTCCAGGGTCGAGGCCGCTGAGTGAACCCGGCCACCCCGGGGAACACCGCGGGCGGGGTGCGCGGGCCCGGGCCCGAGGGTCTCGGTTGTCTCGGGCTGGTCCCCACCCAGCAGAGAAGAGGAGGGCAGCCGAGGGCGAGGCCGGCTCAGGTAACTGCCCATGAGGAGCAGTTCTGCAAGGTCGGATCCTTCAAATGGAGTCAGTGGCTCAGAGAAGTTTCCGTTAGCTGCCAAAGGGGCCCCAGGCAAAGCGCGCACTGTTAGGTGTGCCGCCTATGACGCGTCCTTGGAACGTGTGAGCAAAGAAAGGGGCGCGCGAGTACTGCACGAGGGAAGGGTGCGCGCACCCGGGGCGCTTCCCAACCCCTGCATCCCATCGAAGGTGTTGGCACGAGGTAGACAAGCTCATTGCGGGCGCAGCCGCCCTTCACGCAGCCAGCCCCCAGCTCCGTTAGCGGACGGTACAGGACCGTCGTTCCAGAGCCCAAGAATCGCTCCAGGCTCAGGAGTGCCCACTCCAAGCGGGAGATTCAGAGTCAGCACCAGGCTCCACCCGTGCTTCCTCTCGCGCCCCCCCCCCCCCGTACCCAGGGGTCAAGCAGCTCAGAGCCCGTGCTGCCCAGATCTTGAGGGATGGTACCTGAATGTTCAGGAGGCGGGAGGACCCCAAGAGGGAACTGACTAGGCATGAGATACCAGAGCGCAGTCGCTAATCTACCCTCTTTCCTTTCTCTAGAATTTTACTTTCCAAGTATTCCTTCCTGTCTCTCCCTCCCCTTTCCTAGGAAGCAAGGATTCTAGATACATTTTATAAAATCAGAACTTATAGACCCCCAAAGAGCCAAAGCAATCCTGAGAAAGAACAAAGCCAGAGACATAATGCTCCCTGATTTCAAACTATATTATTACAAAGCTATAGTAATCAGAACTGTATAGTATTGGCATAAAAAAGACAACTCAAAGAACACAATAGAAATCCCAGAAATAAACCCATGCATATAGGGCCAATTAATTCACAACAAAGGAGTTGGTGTTGGGAAAACTGGGTAGCCAGATGCAAAAGAATGAAACTGGACCACTTTCTTACACCATACACAAAAATTATCTCAAACTGGATTAAAAACCTTAAACCTCAAAACTCCTAGAAGAAAACATAAAACATAGGTGGTAAGCTCCGTGACATCAGTCTTGGCAATGATTTTTTGGATTGGGCAGCAAAAGTAAACAAGTGGGACTATCAAAATAAAAAACTTTTTTTGCACAGCAAAGGAAACATCAACAAAATGAAAAGACAACAAACTGAATGGTAGAAAATATTTGCAAATCATATCTTTGATAAGTTGATAAGAGGTTAATATCCAAAATATATAAAGAACTCACAACTCAATAGTCAAAAAATCCAATTTAAAAAATGGGGAGAAGATCTGTATAGATATTTTTCCAAAAAAGACATACAGATGGCCAACAGGTACATAAAAACATGTTCAAGGTCACTAATCATTAGGGAAATGCAAATCAAAACTACAATGATATATCACCTCACACCTGTTAGACTGGCTGGAATCAAAAAGACAAGAAATACCAAGTGTTGGCCAGGATGTGGAGAGAAGGGAACCTTGTGCATGAGCAGTATTGTGCATTGTTCCTGGGAATATAAATTGGTGCATTCATTATGGAAAACCATTTTAATTTAGTTTAAAATTTTTTATTTTATAAAACTGCCATATGATCCAGCAAACCAAAATATTTCTGGGTGTTTATCTGGAGAAAACAAGAACACTAATTTGAAAAGATTTATACACCCCCATGTTCTCTGCAGCATTATTTACAATAACTAAGATATGGAAATAACCTATATTTTCATCAATGGATGACTGACTGAAGAAAATAGGTATCTACACACAATGGAATATTTTTCAGCCATAAAAAAATAAAATAAAGTCCTTTTATCTGTGACAATATGAATGGACGTTGAGGGCAGTATGCTAAGTGAAATAAGTCAGTGAGAGAAGACAAGTACCATATGATCTCACTTACACATGGAATGTAAAATTAAAAAAAATAAAAAATAAAATTTAAAAACACTAAGCTTATAGATACATAGGACAGATTTGTGGTTACCAGAGGTGGAAAGTGCAGGGTGGGCAAAAGGGATGAGGGAAGCCAAAAGGCACAAACTTCCAGTTATAAAATAAATAAGTCATGGAGATGAGATGTACAGCATGGTGACTATGGTTAATAATGCTGCATTGCATATTTGGAAGTTGCTAAGCAACTAAATCTTTTTTTTAAATTTTATTTTATTATGTTATGTTAGTCACCATACATTACATCATTAGTATTTGATGTAGTGATCCACGATTCGTTGTTTGTGTATAACACCCAGTACTCCATGCAGTACGTGCCCTCCTTAATACCCATCACCGGGCTAACCAATCCCCCCTCCGCCCTCCCCTCTAAAACCCTGTTTGTTTCTCAGAGTCCATAGTCTCTCATGGTTCATCTCTCCCTCTGATTTCCCTCCCTTCATTTTTCCCTTCCTTCTCCTAAAATCCTCCATGCTATTCCTTATGTTCCACAAATAAATGAAAGCATATGATAATTGACTTTCTCTGCTTGACTTATTTCACTTAGCATAATCTCCTCCAGTCCCATCCATGTTGATGTAAAAGTTGGGTATTCATCCTTTCTGATGGCTGAGTCATATTCCATTGTATATATGGACCACATCTTCTTAATCCATTCGTCTATTGAAGGGCATCTCGGCTCTTTCCACAGTTTGGCTTTTGTGGACATTGCTGCTATGAACATTGGGGTGCATATGGCCCTTCTTTTCACTACATCTGTGTCTTTGGCGTAAATACCCAGTAGTGCAATAAAAGTTGTTTTCACAAGAAAAAAATTCCGTTACTATGTATGGAGATAGATATTAATTAGACTTTCTATGGTGATCATTTTGCAATATGTCCAAATATCAAAACATTATGTCATACATCTGAAACTAATATAATGTGATATGTCATTTATATCTCATTAAAAAAAAGTATCCATTCTATTAAAAAAATCAGAACTTAGAGGTAGCAACTTGATGTATTTTGAGACAGCCAGGAACAGTATTATCTGGGAACTAAAATTGGATTCCTGTTTTCAAGGTCATGTTTTACCATCACTTTAATCTTTGTTTTCTGCTCCTTAACATATCCTATGTGGGCCTCTGTGTCATTCTTTTTCAATAAGTCTGTGTCTGTAGGATAAGAGAGATGACCTGGCAATTCAAGGTAGAACTCAGAATTTACCTCCCTGCAAACATTCTGACTGAAGTTAATATTATTAGTTCAGTGGTGAACACATTAGAATATTTAGACTACTGCAGAGTTTTTGATGTTCTCGTAATTACCCCCACTTCTTTTGTTGTTTTTAATCTTTTTGCCTTCACTGGGATTATTATCACTTAACGAATGACCAAAGTCATTTTGTTAGGCCAGGTAGTTTTTCAAAGTAGTTATTACAGGGATTCCTGGGTGGCTCAGTTGGTTAAGCATCTGCCTTTGGCTCAGGTCATGATCCCAGGGTCCTGGGATCAAGCCCCTCAGTGGGCTCCCTGCTCAGCGGGCAGTCTGCTTCTCCCTCTCTTTCTGCTCTTCCTCCCACCTGCGCTCTCTCTCAAATAAATTAAATCTTCAAAGTAGTTATTACAGTCTGTACAGCTCTCAGCAAGCAGAAGGAAATACGAGTTTGTATAACCAATATCTAAAGGGCTGTACATTAATGAGATATACAAATGGTTCTAAAATCCAGGAGTTGGACTATTGTTTTTAGGCAAAAAAATTGACAATATTGACTTCTCACTGTCCCAATGTTTAATCAGCCAATTGTGCTTCAAAGCCCTTTTTAAAAAGAAATAAGAGAAAAATTCATGATACTACCACAGTATGAATGCAATTATCCTAGGTGTTTAAAGGTAACCCACTATTGTATTGAAGAAATAAATCTTAAGTATAGACACATTAAAATAAAACATAATCATGTTTCTGTGATCCAACAAGTATCATATTCAATAATTCTTTTCAACCATTAAGTTTTTAAACAGCTTTATTGAGATAATTTACACACCATAAAATTCACCTATATTAAGATTACACTTCAAGAATTTTTAGTAACTTTACAAAGTATGTAACTTTCACCCAAATCTAATTTTATAACATTTCCAATAACCCAAAAAGAAAACTTGTGCCTGTTTGCAGTCACTCCCCATTCTTACTCGCAGGCAACCACTACTATTCTTTTGTCACTATAAATTTGCTTTTTCTGGACATTTCATATAAACAAACTTTTTTTTTTAAAGATTTTATGTATTTATTTGACAGAGGGAGACACAGCGAGAGAGGGAACACAAGCAGGGGGAGATGCAGGGGGGAGATGGAGAGGGAGAAGCAGGCTTCCCGCCGAGCAGGGAGCCCGATTCGGGACTCGATCCCACCTGGGATCATGACCTGAGCTGAAGGCAGCTGCTTAATGACTGAGCCACCCAGGCGCCCCCATATAAACAAACTCTTATAATGTTCTCTTTTGTGTCTAGTTTCTTTCACTTAGCATATTGTTTTTGAAGTTCATCTATATAATAGAGGTTCATCTATGTAGTAGTATGTATTAATACTTCATTATTGCTTTTTGGCTTAAACGGAAACTTATTTGCTCACAATTCTGAGATCAAAGTGTCAGCATAGTGGATGTCTTCTGACACCTCTCTCCTTGGCTTGTAGATGGCTGTTTCCCCCCAACCCCCCCGGGTCCTCACATGGTCTTTCCTTTGTGTGTGTCCTAGCCTCCTCTTCTTATAAGAACAAGTCATATTGGGGGTGCCTGGGTTGCTCAGTCATTGAGCATGGGACTCTTGGTTTCAGCTCAGGTCATGATCTCAAGGTTGTGAGGTAGAGCCCCACATCAGGCTCCATGCTCTGCATGGAGTCTCGTTGAGATTCTTCCCCATCCCTGCTCCTACCCTGACTGGCGCTCTCTCTAAAATAAAATGAATAAATAAAATCTTTAAAAAAAGAACAAATCATCCTGGATTAGAACCCACCCAAATGACCTCATTTAACCTCAATTACCTCCTTAAAAACTCTATGTCCAAATACATTCACATTCTGAGGTACTCAGCATTAGAACTTCAACATATGAATTGTGCAAGGACACAATTTAACCCATAGCACTCCATCCTCTGGTTCTTCCAAAATTCATGTCCTCACATGCAAAATATATTCATTCACCTTATCTCAACAGCCACAAAAGTCTTAACCTATTCCAGCTTCAGCTTTAAGTCTAAAATACCATCTAAATAGCATCAAAATCAGGTATGGTTAAGATTAGAGGGATGGTTAATCCTGAGGCAAAATTCCACTACAGTGGTGAAACTGTGAAACCAAACAAGGTATCTGCTTACAAAACACAATGGTGGGACAGACATACGATAGACATTTTCATTCCAAAAAGAAGAAATTGTAAAGAAGGAGGGTGACAAGTCCTAAGCAAGCCCAAAACCTAGCAGAGCAAATTCCATTAGATTTGTAAGTTATTCAAAGATTTAGTTTTTTATATCAACATCAGCCCTAGCATCTTTGATTCTTCAGCCTGCAAAACTTCTACAGAACACATTTATAAACATTAATATATGTGGCTAATCTTAAGATGTTTTTGTGGAAAATTCCATTCGATTTCAAGGCTAGAGAATAATCCTCCTTGGCTCAAATGTTCTGTCCTCCAGACCATCCAAGGTAGTGGCCCTGCTCCCTCACAGCCCTGAGCTGCAGCCGCAAACCCTCTGGAACCAAGAAGGAGACAGTCTTGCTGGCTGGGCGTGTGCAGTGGCAGCCACTTTTGGGATCCTTTTTCCCTGTTACTAAAGGATGACATGTGTTCACATCCAGACAGCTATGTCATTCCAAATCCTGCCTGTGGAATTCCAGAGGTCTGACAAGCTTTCTTCATTTCATCCCGACTCTGTTCCTCCTCAGTCCAAGCTGCAGTGCTTCTGCTGGGATGGTTGATTGGATCCATACATTGCACACCCATGATGTCTTTAGTGGAGGTTGTCCAGCGACACACCTATGGTGTTCTTTCTTGAGCACACCTCATTTTTTGCAAATATGGATTAACTGAGAATTTTTCAAATCTTCCCATTGGTTCCTTTTTGCTTGGTAATTCCTTTTCCAGTTATTTCTCTCCTCTCACATTTTACTATAAGCAGTCAGGAGAATGCAAGCCATGCCTTCAACATTTTTCTTAGAAATACCTTCAACTAAATATCCAAATTCATTCCTTACAAGTTCTACTTTTCACAACACATAGGAACACAATTTGGCCAAGTTCTTTGTCACTTTATAGCGAGGATTGACATTCTTCCAGTTTCCAATAACAGGTTCCTCATACCCATCTGAGACTTCACCAGAAGAATTTCTCAAGTTCATATTTCTCTAGAGAGGGGAGAGGAGCTGGAAATGGAGTTAATAATTTATAATGCCTGTGTAAGGAAAACTCCATAAAATGACTATAGTGGGGGTTTGGAGAGCTTCGAGGTCAGTGAACACATCCACATACCAGGAGAGTGATGTGATCCAACTCTATGAGGACAGAAGCTTCTACTCTCAGGACGCTTCCAGACCTTGCCCAGTGTATCACTTTATCGGGCAGTTCATCCTTATCCTTTAGAATATCCTTTATTATATAATAAGCCAGTAAACATTAGTGTTTCACTGAGTTCTGTGAGCTGTTCTAGCAAATAATCAAATCAAAGAGGAAGGAGGTGATGAGAACCTGTTATTTATGGCCAAGTTGGACAAATGTTGTGGGTAATCTGGGGACCTACTATTTGTAATTAGCATTTAAGTGGGGGTGGTCTTGGGGGACTGAACCCTTAATCTGTGGGACTTGACTCTATCTCCAGATAGGAAGTGTCAGAATTAGAATTAAATTATAGGAAACCCAGATGGGGTCACAGAATTGCTTGGTGTTGGGAAAACCCACACACATCAGGAGTCAGAAGTGTGACTGTGTAGTCACGTGAGAGTAATGGAGAAACACACAGGAGAGAGAGGATTTTTCCTACATACAAGGTTTCAAAGGTTTCCTCTTGTGTTTTTGTTTTTGTTTTTTATCTAGGAATTTTGTAGTTTTAGCTCTTACATGTAGTTATATGATCCATTTGAATTAAATGTTGTGTATTATGTGAGGTAATTGGCCAAAGTCATCTTTTTGCATGTGGCTATCCAAGTGTACTAGCATCATTTATTGAAAAGACTATCCTTTACCCCACTGAATTGTGTTGGTACCTTTGTTCAAAATCAATTAACTATAAATGTAAGGGTTTATTTCTGGGCTTCTCAATTCTATTCCACAAGCCTGTGTATCTTTTCTTATACCACTATCAAACTATCTTGATTACTGTAGCCTTGTAGTTTTGAAACTGGGAAGTATAAAAGACCCCAAATGGCAAGCAATCTTGAAAAAGAAAAACAAAACTGGAGGTATCACAATTCCAGATTTCAAGTTATATTACAAAGCAGTAGTAATTAAAACAGTATGGTAGTTGTTGTGTTTGGCCAGCAAACTCTGAGACAGATGAATGGAAGGATTTTCCTCAACACCTTAGTAGGAGAAAGGAGAGGCCTGAGGGCCAAATGCTCTGGTGTCGAAAGGCCTCGAGCCAAGCTCTGTCTCTGTTTTTATTGTGAGTTTAATTAATAGACCATGAGCAAGGCAAGGAGTTCCTGAAGTATGTGACCCCTACAGGGGCCTGCATTTAAGCATTTACTCCCTCGATGAGATCCTTGAGCCACAGTAAGAATCTGGCCACATTCAGCCAAGAAAATTCAGAGGAGGCCCAACATTCTGGGCACTCTTCCTTTGCTTTCCAATTAGTCTCATCTAGGGAGGCATACACAAGTCAGGTTTTATCTATCCAGGCACTGTGAATTCCCACAGGTAGTGGCACAAAAATAGACACATAGATCAATGGAATAGAACAGAAACCCAGAAAAAACCCACAATTATTTGGCCAATTTATCTTTGACAAAGGAGGAAAAAATATCCAAGACTGTCTCTTCAACAAATGGCGTTGGGAAAACTGGACAGCAACAAACAAAAGAATGAAACTGGACCACTTTCTTATGTCACATACAAAAATAAACTCAAAATGGATTAAAGGCCTAAATGTGAGACCTGAAACCACAAAAATCCTTGAGGAGAACACAGGCAGTAAGCTCTCTGACATCAGCCATAGTGACATTTTTTAGATATGTCCACTCAGGCAAGGGAAATAAAAGCAAAAATAAACTATTAGGACTACATTAAAATAGTATGGAGATACTCCAACAGTATGGAGATTGTTTACTTCTGCACAGCAAAGTAAACAATCAACAAAACTAAAAGGCAACCTACTGAATGGGAGAAGATATTTGCAAATGACATATCCAATAAGGGTTAGTATCCAAAACAAAAAGAATTGATATAACTCAACACCCAAAATATAAATTATCCAATTAAAATGGGCAGATGACATGAACAGATATTTCTCCAAAGAAGACATACAGATGGCCAACAGACACATGGAAAGATGCTCAACATTACTCATCATCAGGGAAATGCAAATCAAAATTACAATGAGCTATCACCTCACACCTGTCACAATGGCTAAAGTCAAAAACACAAGAAACAACAAGTGTTGGCAAGGATGTGGAGAAAAAGGATCCCTCTTGCATTGTTGGTGGGAATGCAAACTGGTGCAGCCATTGTGGAAAACAGTATGGAGATTCCTCAAAAAGTTAAAAATAGAAATACCCTATGACCCAGGAATCACTCTACTGGGTATTTATTCAAAAAAGTACAAAAACATGAATTCAAAGGGTTACATGCACCCCAATTTTATAGCAGCATTGCTTACAATAGCCAAACTATGGAAGCAGCCCAAGTGTCCATAGATGAATGGATAAAAAAGATGTATTTTATATATACACACACACAATGGAATATTATTAAACCATAAAAAGAGTGAAATTCTCCCATTTGCAACAACATGGATAGAGCTAGGAGTGAGAAATAAGTCAGAGAAAGACAAATACCATATGATCTCACTCATATGTGAGATTTAAGAAACAAAACAAATGAGCAAAGGAAATACAAGAGAGAGACAAACCAAGAAACAGTCTTAACTAAAGAGAACAAACTGATGGTTACCGGAGGGAGGTGGGTGAGGGGGTGGGGGAGATAGGGGATGGGGATTAAAGAGTACATTTATCATGATGAAATTAAATAACTAAATTAAATTAAAATAAAATAATAAAATAAAATAGGGAATTAGATGTCCTCCAACTTTATTGGTTTTTTTTAAGATTATTTTGGCTATTCTTAGTTCTTTGCATGACCATATGAATTTAAGGATGAGCTTGTCAATTTCTGAAAAAAGGCCAGCTGGGATTTATTAGGGATTGCATGAATCAGGAGATCAACTTGGGAATATTGCCATCTTAAAACTATTAAGTCTCTAAACCATAAACATGGGATATCTTTCCATCTATTTATGGCTTCTTTAGCTTCTGGCACAAAAGTTTCGTAGACTTCAGTGTACAAATCTTACATATCTTTTGTTAAATTTATCCCTAAGTAATTTATTCTTTCTGCTACTTATGTGAGTAGAATTGTTTTCCTTAATTTCATTTTCAGACTATTCACTGCTTCTTTATAGAAATGCAACTAATTTTTGTATATTCATCTATCCTGAAACCCTCTTGACTCCTATTTTTGTTGTAGAAGCGTGTGTGTGTGTACATGTGTGTGTGTCCTAGAATTTGCTATATAGAGAAGCTTGTTTTGAATAAAGATAGTTTTACTTATTTTCCAATCTGAATACTCTCTTTCTCTCCATAATTGCACTGGATACAATGTCCAGTGTGTTGTTGAGTAGAAGTGGTGAGGATAAACTCTCTTCTTTTGTTTCTGACTTTGGGGGAAGTATTTAACCTTTCACCACTAAGACCACTAAGAATGTTGTCAGCTGTAGGTATTTTGCAAATACCCTTTATTATGTTGAGGAAATTCCCTTCTATTTCTAGTTAATAAAAAGAATTTTATTATGAATGGATGGTGGATTTTGTGAAACATTTTTATGCGTCTACTGAGATGATCTTATGGTATTTGTCCTTTATTAATATTATGGATTATATTCACTGAGTTTCAGATATTAAGCCAACTTTGTCTTCCTGAGATAAATCCTATTTAGTCATGGCGTGTAATCAACTTTATTTGGTCAGACAAGGTTTGCTTATATTTTGTTGAGGTTTTCTTGTGTCTACATTCATGAAAGATATTGGTCTATAGTTTTCGTTTCTTGTAATATCTATCTAAATTTGGAATCAAGATAATCATGGCTTCATAGAATGAGTTGGGAATTGTTCCCTTCTCCTCTATTTTCTGGGTAAATTTATGAAGGACTGACATTATTTCTTACTTAAATTATTGAAATAATTCACAGTATATCCATCTAGGCCTGGGCCTTTTTATTATGGGAACTTTTAAAAAACTTTTTGTTTTCAAATAATAATACATTCAAAGGAAGTTGCAAAAAAAAAAAAAGTGTACGGGGGATCCTGTGTACCAGTTTCCCCAAATGGTAATACTTGAATAAGTATAGTACACTATTAAAGCTAGGAGATTGACATTGGTACAGTGCACAGAGCCTACTCAGACTTCACCATTTTACATGCACTCATTTATGGGTGTTTGCTCTTGCACAGGTATGTGCAGCACTATGCAATTTTATC
This sequence comes from Mirounga leonina, assembly GCF_011800145.1. Taxonomy (NCBI): domain Eukaryota; kingdom Metazoa; phylum Chordata; class Mammalia; order Carnivora; family Phocidae; genus Mirounga; species Mirounga leonina. The sequence continues at coordinate 180,394 of NW_023270624.1, forward strand.
ACATGTAGATTCACATAATCATCAACACAAGACTCAGGACTCCAGCATCACCACAGGCCCTCTGATTTCTATCCTTTAGTAACCACATTCACTACTTTGGGAAGATTTTTAATTGCTATAAATATTTACTTCTTACAGGTAGATTTAGGTTTTCTATTTCTTCAGGATTCAGCTTTGGGTTTTTTTTTTTTTTTTTTTTTTGGCTTTGCACTTTATTTTTTCTTGCCAATTTTTTATTGAAGTATAATTAACATACAGTGTTATATTAGTTTCAGGTGTACAATATAGTGAGTCAACATGCTCATTATATAAATGTACTCTTAATTTCCTTTATTTAGTTCACCCATCCACCACCACCACCTCCTCTCTGCAACCATCCATCTGTTCTCTGTATTTAAGAGTCTTTTTGTTTGTTTGTTCATTTGTCTTGTTTTTTTAGATTCCACATAGATGTGAAATCATATGGTATTTGTCATGCTCTGACTTATTTCACTTAGTGTAATGCCCTCTGGGTCTGCCCATGTTGTTGCTGAATTCAGTTTTGGTAAATTTGTGTCTTTATAGGAATTTTCCATTAGATCTTAGGAGTCTAATTTGTTAGCATAAAGTTTATAGTATTCCCATAAAATTCTTTTGCTTTCTGTAAGGTCGGTAGTTATTTCTCTTTTTCGTTCCTGATTTTGCCAGTTTGTATCTTCTCTCATTTTTCTGGGTTAACCTGGCTAAGTTTTGTCAATTTTTTTCATGTTTTCAAGAACTGGCTTTTGGTTTCATTAATTTTCTCTATTTTTTTCTGTTTCCTATCCAGCTTATTCCCACTATAATCTTTTCTTTCATTCTTTCTGCTGACTTTGAGTTCAGTTTCCTCTTCTTTTTCTAGTTTCTTAAGGTGGAAGTTTAGATTATTGATTTGAGATCTTTCTTCTTTTCCTAATAAGTGTTTCAAGCTATAAATTTCTCTCTAAACACTGTTTTATCTGCATCCCATAAACAAACAAAACAAAAACCTTTTAAGTCAAAATTGTTATAAGAGATAAAGAAGGACATTTAATGTTGATGAAAAGGAAAATCTCTAGAGATTTTATATAACAATAACAAATATATGTACCTAAAAGAGCCCCAAAATATATGAGACCAAAATTGACAAAATTGAAGGGAGAAATAGATAGTTATACAAAAATAGTTAGAGATTTCTCTACCCCAACATCAATAATGGATGGAAAATTCAGACATAAGGTCAATAAGGAAATGGAGGACTTGACCAATGAGACCTAGCAGACAAACACCAGACACTTCAACCAAAACAGCAGAATACACATTCTTCTCAAGTGCACATAAAACATCCTCCAGATTACACCATACGTGAGGCCATAAAATAAGTCTCAATAAATTTAAGAAGATTGAAATCATACAAAATAATTTCACCAAACACAATGGCATGAATTTAGAAATCAATAAGAAAAGGAAAACTGGAAAATTCACAAATACATGGAAGTTGAACAAATGAAAATAATACAACATACCAAAACATGGAATGCACTGAAAGCAGTGTCCAGAGAGAAGTGTAGAGCTATAAACACCTACATTAATAAAAAGAAAAATCTCAAATCAATTACCTAACTTACCACCTTAAGAAACTAGAAAAAGAAAAGCACATGAAATCCAAAACTAACAGAAGGGAGAAAACAAGAAAGATCAGAGTGAGACACAAAAAACAGAGAGAATAGAAAACAATGGAGAAACCTAACAGAACTAAAAGTTGTTTATTTTAAAAGATCAACACTACTGACAAATCCTTAGCTACAGTGACCAAGAAAAAAGATGACTTAAATTACTACAATCAGAAATAAAAGTAGAGAGGTGCCTGGGTGGCTCAGTCGGTAAGCATCTGCCTTCGGCTCAGGTCATGATCCCAGGGTCCTGGAATCGAGCCCTGCATTGGGCTCCCTGCTCAGTGGAGAGTCTGATTCTCCCTCTCCCTCTCCTTCTGTGTGCTCTCTCTCTCAAATAAATAAATAAAATCTTTTTTAAAAATAAATAAAAGTAAAGACATTACAACCAAACTTACACAAATAAAAAGGATTATAATATAATGCTATGAAAAATTGTATGCCAACAATTCAATACATAGATGAAACAAATTCCTGGAAACAGAAAAACTATTTAAATTGACTCAAGAAGAAATAAAAAAGCTAAACAGACCTATAAGAAGTAATGAGTTTGAATCAGTAATCAAAACTTCCCAACAAAAAGAAGCCCAAGATCAGATGTTTTCAGTAGTCAATACTACCAAACATTTATGGAGGCATTAACACCAAATTCTTCTCAAACTCTTCCCAAATATAGAAGAAGAGGGAAGATTCCTAACTCGTTCTATGAAGTCAGCATTACCCTGATAGCAAAACCAGATAAAGACACCACAAGAAAACTACAGTGCAGTATCCCTTGTGAACATAAATACAAAATCCTCCACAAAATATCATCAAACAATATCCAGAAATCCAAATCCAAAATCCTCCAGAAAATATCATCGGACCATACTACAAGGATTATACACAATGACCAGGTGGGATTTATCCCAGGAAAGAAAGCAAGGGTGGTTCAACATTCAAAAATCAATGTGTACCACATTGATAGAATGAAAGAAAAACTATAATCACCTCAACTGATGAAGGAAAACATTTGACAAAATCTAAGAAATTTTCATGATAAAAACATGCAACAAGCTAGGAATAGAAGGAGTCTTCCTCATCATGATAAAAGGCATCTACAAAAAACAAACAGCCAACATTGTACTTAATGATGAAAAGCTGAAAGTTTGCCCCCTAGGATCAGAAGTATGATAAGGATGCCCACTCTCACCACTGCTACTCAACACAGTACTGGAAGTTATAGCCAGAACAGTTAGAACGGAGAAAGAAATAAAAGCATTCAAGTTAGGGGAAAAAAAGAAAAAGAACTAAAATTATCTCTATTTGAAGGTGATATGACCCTATTATAAAAACTACTAGAGAATCCATAAACACACACACACACACACACACAAATGCTATTGGAGCTAATAAATGAATTAAGCAAAATTGCAGGTACAGGATCAAGACATAAAAATCTGTTGTATTTCCATAAACTTGCAATGAACAATCCAAAAAAGGAAATTTAGAAAACAATTCAATTTATAACAGCATCAAAAGGAATACATAGGAAAATATTTAAGAAGTGTAAGACATATACATTGAAAACTAAAAAACATGCTAAAGAATTTAAAGACCTGAATAAATAAAAAGACATTTCATGTTCATGAATTGGAAGACCTTTTTTATGAATTGGAAGATTTAATATTGCTAATATCTCAGTACTCCCCAAAGAAATCTACAGAGTCCATAAAATCACTATCAAAATCCCATGGCAGCTTTTTTTGTTTGTTTGTTTTTTTAAGAAATGGAAAAGCAGGGGTGCCTGGTTGGCTCAGATGGTTGGACATCTGCCTTCAGCCCTGGTCATAATCTCTGGGTCCTGGGGTTGGGCTCCAGGCTCAGCGGGAGGTCTGCTTTTCCCTCTGCCTCTCCCCCTCTGCTTGTGCTCTCTCTTTCTCTGTTTCCCTCTCTCTCTCTCAAATGAATACATAAAATCTTTTTCAAAAAATAAAGAAATGGAAAAGCAAAGCCAATCCTAAATTCATATGTAATTGCCAGGGAACTTAAATAGCCAAATACTCTGAAAAGAAAAACAAAGTTGAAAGACTCACACTTCCTGATTTCAAAACTTACTACAAACCAACAGTGATCAAGACACTGTGGTGCTGGCATAAGGATAGATACAGAGATAAATGAAATAGAACTGAGAGTCAGAAATAAATGTATACATCTATGGTCAATTGATTTTCAACCTGGGTGCCCAAGACAATTCAATGGGGAAAAATAGTCTCTTCAATAAATGATACTGAGACAACTGGATATCCAACATGCAAAAGAATTAAATTAGATCCCTATCTCACACCATAAATAAAAATTAACTCAAAATGGATCAAAATCTAAATGTAGGAGTTAAAACTATAAAACTCATAGAATAAAAGATAGTAGTAAATCTTTATGAATTTGGATTTAACTATGGTTTCTTAGATACGACATCTAAAGCATATGTGACAAAGAAAAAAAACTGGACTTCATCAAGATTTAAAATTGTTGTGTTCTAAAGTACACTATCGGGGTGCCTGGGTGGCTCAGTCGTTAAGTGTCTGCCTTCGGCTCAGGTCGTGATCCGGGGGTCCTGGGATCGAGCCCCGCATCGGGCTCCCTGCTCGGCGGGAAGCCTGCTTCTCCCTCTCCCGCTCCTCCTGCTTGTGTTCCTGCTCTCGCTATGTCTCTCTCTGTCAAAAAAATAAATAAAATCTTCTTTAAAAAATTTAATTAGGGATGCCTGGGTGGGTCAGTCCGTTGGGCAACTCTGCCTTCGGCTCGTTTATGATCCCAGGGTCCTGGGATCGAGCCCCGTATTGGGCTCCGTGCTCCGCGGGAAGCCTGCTTCTCCCTCTTCCACGCCCCCTGCTTGTGTTCACTTTCTCACTGTGTCTTTCTCTGTGAAATAAATAAATAAAATCTTAAAAATAAATAAATAAATAAATAAATAAAGTACACTATCAAGAGACAAAAAAAAAAAACACAGAATGGGAGAAAATATTTGCAAATCATATATCTGATAAGGTTCTAGTATCCAAAATATATAAAGAGCTCCTACGAGTCAATAGCAAAAAGACAAACTACTCAAATTAAAACATGGAACAGGGACTTGAAATAGACATTTTTCCAAAGAAGATATACAAATGACCCATAAGCACATGAAAAGAGGCTCAATGTGATTAGTTATTTGGGAAATGCAAATTAGAACCACAATGAAATACCACTTCACACCCACTAGAATGGCCATAATCAACAAAATAAATATCAACTGTTGGCAACACATGGAGAAACTGGAGCCCTCATACATTGCAGATAGGAATGTAAAATGATGCAGCTGCTATAGGAAACGTTTGACAGTTTCTTAACAAATTAACTTAGAATGACCATATCACCTAACAATTCTACTCCTAAGCATGTGCACAAAGAATTGAAAACAGGTATTCAAACACATACATGTACACACATGTTCATAGCAGCTCTATCTATCTAGCCAAAAGGTGGACACACCCTAAATGTCCATCAAAGGATGAATGAATGAGCATTATGCAGTCTATCCATACAATGAAATATTATTCAGTCACAAAAAGGAATGAAGTACTGATACATGCTCCAACACAGATGAACCTCAGAAACTATGCTAAGTGAAAGAAGCCAGACACAAAAGGCATATACTGCATGGTTTTATCTATATAAATATCTAGAATAAGCAAATTACAGAGACCAAAAGCAAATTTGTGGCTGCCAGTGGATGAGGAGAGGGGAAATCCGGATGCCTGCTTTATATATAAAGCATCTCCTTTTGGAGAGATAAAAATGTTATGGAACTAGATGGTGGTTGCACAACATTATAAAGTACAAAGTCCCACTAAATAGTATACTTTAAAGTGGTTAAAATAGTGAATTTCATTATGTGAATTCTACCTCAATAAAAAGGAATGGATTACTGATACAATAACTTAGATGAATCTCAAAAGCATTACGTTAATTAAAAGAAGTCGCTTCAAGGGGCTACCTACCTATTGTATGACTGCATTTGTATGATATTCTGAAAAAGGCAAACTAGACTAGTGGCTGCCAGGGGTGGGGCTGTGGGACAGCATGAAGGAATTTGGGTGAGTGATGGAATTGCGTGTCAAGGTTAGGGTAGATGATACACCCATCTATGCATTTGACAAGATTGATAAAACTATATATCACAGAATTTCATTGTAACTAAATTTTAAAATAAATTTTCAAATGGATACAGTATTAATCATGTCTTTTATTTTCCACACTCTGATGCTTTGACATCTGGAGCTTTGTTGACTCGGGAGGGACTGCCCCAGGGTTAGCCAATTTCTAGAGACAGTCAACAACTCCCAGGAGTGCAAGTGTACCTTTCATATGCAAACCTCATAACCCAGAGCCTCCACCCCCAACCACCTCCTTTATAGGCTTTCTGCACTCTGTCACCTGCCCTAATCACCCAGACATGTAAGGGGCAGCCCCTACGCCCTAGAGCCCACTGAAATTACTCAAAACTAGCCAATCCCAAATCTGCTGACCCTGCCTCACCAGAAAAACTGGTGGAAACTATTTTAAAGGCTCTTGCCCACAGCTGCTGCATTTCCCTCAGCCTCCTGCCAGACCCCGTGCTTCTCTGTGTGGCCCCCTTTGTGTGGCAGCATGTTCCCTCCTCCTGGGATCTTTCCAATGGCAGTCACCTCATCATCTGTCTGCCTAGCCAAACATATATAATAAGAAAACCTATATTTAGAATTTTTTTAAAGATTTATTTATTTGATCGAGCGGGGAGGGGAGGGGCAGAGGGAGAGAATCATCAAGTAGACTCCCCGCTGAGCATGGAGCCCTACAATGAGGTTCCATCTCATGACCCACGCTGAATAGACTGAGCCACCCAGGTGCCCCAAGAAAACATATTTAAGAAAACAAAATTTATTTGGAATCACCAAGACACTCCCCCCAAAATAAAGAGGTGTGATTTGCCATACCCAGACATCAGGATTTATTCCTGATTATTCCTGATTATGCCATGATAATTAGGATGGTTTGGCACAGAGATAGATGAACAGACCAATAGAATACAGCAGAGAGCCCAGAAACAGACCTAGATCATACGCAACTTTAAAATAGATCCTAGGTAACAGAGCTTAACAGTCCTGAGGGTCTGGGGAGGCTTCTCAATGTCTGTATTTTAAGTATTTTGCATTTTGCGTAAAGATACAACTGTCTTATTTAATTTCCTGAATGGAAGATTCATTTCTTTGTAGGTCTTCTGTGTTTTTCTTCAAATATAAAAGGAAGCTTGACTTGTTGCACTGGCTGGTTTACAAGGGCTGAGCCCCTGTCACTGAAACATAGAAGCTGAAGCAGAGGGTCCTGTGCAGGGCTGGAGGGCAAGCTGCATCATCACCTCTCAGGGCCCTTCCAACTTAAGGTTCCTACTCAGTAGCCCTGATAGGTCATCCATACATGTGTCTCGAAGAGCTCCTTACACAGGACTGATGGGTCCCTGTTGAGTGAGCAAGTACATAGAAAAGCCACAGACAGTGGGGGTGTGTGGCGATCTCCTGGCATGCCAGGCAGCACTGCTCACATCTGTGGCCCTTCCTGATTGCAAGATGCATCCCCCAAGACATGGTCTCAGCTTGGGACCATGGATGGCAGAGGCATCTCCAAACCAGCGACAGAGTAATGCTATGCAGCAAGTCCGTTCCCACCAAGCAAAGTGAAGATGAATGTAGTACCTACCTGGCAGAGCTGTGGTGAGGCCAATAGATTATAAAGGAGCAAGGAGCTCCTACTCATTCACCCCTGTACCTGAGTTCCTGTCACATGGTAGGAGTGCAAGATGTAACTTTTGAATAAATACACAAATAAGTGCACGGAGCCTTAGCATGGAGTGTCAGTACCCTGTAAATATAGCTGGATCAGTCACCTTCTCTAAGGAGGGCTTTTCTGCTCTGGGCACAGGCGGAAAGGGGAAAGACACACCTTCTAAACTCACAGCGTCTACAAAGCTCTTCCTTGAAATAGCTCATCTCATCTCTCCTGGTGAGCTCTTCTCTATAGATATAAATTATGTGAATCTGAAAGTGCATGTTATTGAGCGGCCGACTCCTGATTCAGCTCAGGTCATGATCTCAGGGTTGTGAGATCAAGCCCCTCATTGGGCTCCGCACTCAGCTGGGAGTCTGCTTCAGGATTCTCTCTCTCTCTTCCTCTCCATCTGCCCCTCCCTCTGCTCGTGTTCTCTTTCTCTAAAATAAATAAATCTTTTTAAAAAGTGCATGCTCAAAATCATCCATAAGGCCTCACTTTGTGCACAATTTTTGAAAATAATGTGAATCCCTCTAAATTAAAAAAAAAAACTATTGGGGCAGTGATTTTTGTTTGTTTGTTTCTGGATTTATTTTTTTAAGCTTTTATTTAAATTCCTGTCGGTTAACACACAGTGTAATATTAGTTTCGGGTGTACAATATAGAGATTCAACATTTCCATACATCATCTGGTGCTCATCAAAAGTGCTCTCCTTAATCCCCATCACCTGTTTCATCCATCCTCCACCCCTCTCTGATAACCAAGCTTGTTCTCTATCATTAAGAGTCTGTTTTTCGGGGCGCCTGGGTGGCTCAGCTGTTGAGCGTCTGCCTTCAGCTCAGGTCATGATCCCAGGATCCTGGGATCGAGCCCCGCATCGGGCTCCCTGCTCAGTGGGGAGCCTGCTTCTCCCTCTCCCACTCCCCCTGCTTGTGTTCTCTCTCTCTCTCCGTCTCTCTCTGTCAAATAAATATAAAAAAAAAAAATCTAAAAATTGTTAAAAAAAAAAAAAAAAAAGAGTCTGTTTTTCTTGGTTTGCCTCCTCTCTCTTTTTCTTCCCCCTTTGCTTGCTTGTTTTGTTTCTTAAATTCCACATATGAGTGAAATCATATGTTGTCTTTCTCTGACTGACTTATTTCACTTAGCACAATACTCTCTAGCTTCATCTAAGCCATAGCAAATGGCAGTGATTTTGAGATACCCGGTCTTAGGCACATGGCCACATGGCACAACACAGCCACACGATGGCGCCCTTGAGGCAGTAACCAAATTGTTGCAGCAGTTGCTTAGGACCTTATAACCCAGGCTGCTATAGCCCATATCGTCACCTGCAAGGGGTCTGTGTGATATTGTTTTTTTCTTTCTTTCTTTCTTTCTTTCTTTCTTTCTTTCTTTCTTTCTTTCT
>NW_023270624.1:189305-228273 GCF_011800145.1 Mirounga leonina
CTTTCTTTCTTTCTTTCTTTCTTCCTTCCTTCCTTCCTTCCTTCCTTCCTTCCTTCCTTCCTTCCTTTTTCTTTCTTTCTTTCAGTCCATGACTATGCTGTTTTAAAATTCTGATCACACTGCAAGCCATATACCACAGAAGTGCCACAGTCGGTACCACATTCATCAGGGGGCAGCATTAGTGCCAGAGCTGAGAGATGCAAACAAGAATCAGTGCTTGAAATCACATGTGCTACAATGTTATGAAGCCAATGTTATGAAGCCGCAGTAGGCCATGCTATAATCTCAGAATGTGTCTGAGGTGAAAGAGACGACATGGAGGAGAGAAAAGACAGTATGAAAAGTTGACATGCACGACAAGAGCCATAGAGAGGTGGGCACCAAGAAAACATACACTCACACGTGCATGCACACACACGCATGCACACATACACACATGGTTAAGGGAAAAATTAGCCTTGATAAACCTACGTTTTCAATTATGCAGGGTCCTCAGAAGCACATTGTTTCCAACAAAATGGAACCGCTTGAAAAGATTTTGTTCCTAAATTGGCCCCCCAGAGACAGACGGCCCCCACAATAGCCCATTAGGTACTTGAGCCCCGGTACTGTCCCCATGTGGGCCAATCTCAGGGGGAAATGAAGTCACGGCCATGCCCTGTGCAGTGGGAGGGAATGAGGACGAACAGGCAGGTTGGTCTGTAGGGTGGGGTCGGGGCTGCTGGTATGCGTGGGGGGAGGGGCTCCACCTGCGCATCTTCCTTCCTCCATCCAGGTGGGCCCTTAGGCCTGGAGCGGCAGCATCCTGACCATGAGACAGTGGCAGAACTGGCAGGTCGTTGGATCTATTCATCCTCCCCACCTGTCTCCCTGCCTTCCTTCCTTCCTTTTTCTCACACTGTATGTTTGCTCTGTCATTTCCTTTTTATTCTTTTTCACTTAATCATATCTCTTGGGTATCTCTCCACACAAGTGCATATAAAGCAATCACCTCCTATTAAATGCTGTCTGGTATTCCACGATCTGAAGCTCTATTAATTTACTTAATCAAATCCCTTCAAGGCTTTATGCAGAAGTTTTCACATGGACACATTGTAACTCAGAGGCAAAGAAATGCATTGTTCTTGGGACTCCTGGGTGGCTCAGTTGGTTAAGAATCTGGTCCTGGGATCGAGCCCCACATCGGGCTCTCTGCGTAGTGGGGAGCCTGCTTCTCTCTCTCCCTCTGCCACTCCCTGTGCTTGTGCTCTCGCTCTCTCTTACAAATAAATAAATCTTTAAAAATTTTTTTAAATTTTTTATTGTTATGTTAATCACCATACATTACATCATTAGTTTTTGATGTAGTGTTCCATGATTCATTGTTTGTGCATAACACCCAGTGCTCCATGCAGAACGTGCCCTCTTTAATACCCATCACCAGGCTAACCCATCCTCCCACCCCCCTCCCCTCGAGAACCCTCAGTTTGTTTTTCAGAGTCCATCGTCTCTCATGGTTCGTCTACCCCTCCGATTTCCCCCCTTCATTCTTCCCCTCCTGCTATCTTCTTCTTTTTTTTTTCTTAACATATATTGCATTATTTGTTTCAGAGTACAGATCTGAGATTCAACAGTCTTGCACAATTCACAGTGCTTACCAGAGCACATATCCTCCCCAGTGTCTATCACCCAGTCACCCATCCCTCCCACCCCACCCCCCACTCCAGCAACCCTCAGTTTGTTTTCTGAGATTAAGAATTCATCATATCAGTGAGGTCATATGATACATGTCTTTCTCTGTTTGACTTATTTCGCTCAGCATAATACCCTCCAGTTCCATCCACGTCATTGCAAATGGCAAGATCTCATTCCTTTTGATGGCTGCATAATATTCCATTGTATATATATATACCACCTCTTCTTTATCCATTCATCTGTCGATGGATATCTTGGCTCTTTCCACAGTTTGGCTATTGTGGACATTGCTGCTATAAACATCGGGGTGCACGTACCCCTTCGGATACTTACATTTGTATCTTTGGGGTAAATACCCAGTAGTGCAATTGCTGGATCATATGGTAGCTCTATTTTCAACTTTTTGAGGAACCTCCATACTGTTTTCCAGAGTGGTTGCACCAGCTTGCATTCCCACCAACAGTGTAGGAGGGTTCCCCTTCTCCGCATCCCTGCCAACATCTGTCGTTTCCTGACTTGTTAATTTTAACCATTCTGACTGATGTGAGGTGGTATCTCATTGAAGTTTTGATTTGGATTTCCCTGATGCCAAGTGATGCTGAGCACTTTTTCATGTGTCTGTTGGCCATTTGGATGTCTTCTTTGGAAAAATGTCTGTTCATGTCTTCTGCCCATTTCTTGATTGGATCGTTTGTTCTTTGGGTGTTGAGTTTGATAAGTTCTTTATAAATTTTGGATACTAGCCCTTTATCTGATATGTCATTTGCAAATATCTTCTCCCATTCTGTTGGTTGTCTTTTGGTTTTGTTGACTGTTTCCTTTGCTTTGCAAAAGCTTTTTATCTTGATGAAGTCCCAATAGTTCATTTTTGCCCTTGCTTCCCTTGCCTTTGGCGATGTTTCTAGGAAGAAGTTGCTGCGACTGAGGTCGAAGAGGTCGCTGCCTGTGTTCTCCTTTAGGATTTTGATGGACTCCTGTCTCACATTGAGGTCTTTCAACCATTTGGAATCTATTTTTGTGTGTGGTGTAAGGAAATGGTCCAGTTTCATTCTTCTGCATGTGGCTGTCCAATTTTCCCAACACCATTTGTTGAAGAGACTGTCTTTTTTCCATTGGACATTCTTTCCTGCTTTGTCAAAGATGAGTTGACCATAGAGTTGAGGGTCCATTTCTGTGCTCTCTATTCTGTTCCATTGATCTATGTGTCTGTTTTTGTGCCAGTACCATACTGTCTTGATGATCACAGCTTTGTAATAGAGCTGGAAGTCCAGACTTGTGATGCCGCCAGCTTTGCTTTTCTTTTTCAACATTCCTCTGGCTATTCGGGGTCTTTTCTGGTTCCATACAAATTTTAGGATTATTTATTCCATTTCTTTGAAAAAAGTGGATAGTATTTTGATGGGGATTGCATTGAATGTGTAGATTGCTCTAGGTAGCATTGACATCTTCACAATATTTGTTCTTCCAATCCATGAGCATGGAACATTTTTCCATTTCTTTGTGTCTTCCTCAATTTCTTTCATGAGTATTTTATACTTTTCTGAGTACAGATCCTTTGCCTCTTTGGTTAGATTTATTCCTAGGTACCTGATGGTTTTGGGTGCAATTGTAAATGGGATCGACTCCTTAATTTCTCTTTCTTCTGTCTTATTGTTGGTGTATAGGAATGCCACTGATTTCTGTGCATTGATTTTATATCCTGCCACTTTACTGAATTCCTGTATGAGTTTTAGCAGTTTTGGGGTGGAGTCTTTTGAGTTTTCCACATAAAGTATCATATCATCTGCAAAGAGTGAGAGTTTGACTTCTTCTTTGCTGATTTGGATGCCTTTTATTTCGTTTTGTTGTCTGATTGATGTGGCTAGGACTTCCAATACTATGTTGAATAGCCGTGGTGATAGTGGACATCCCTGCCGTGTTCCTGACCTTAGGGGGAAAGCTCTCAGTTTTTCCCCATTGAGAATGATATTCGCTGTAGGTTTTTCATAGATGGCTTTTATGATATTGAGGTATGTACCCTCTATCCCTATACTCTGTGAAGAGTTTTGATCAAGAAAGGATGCTGTACTTTGTCAAATGCTTTTTCTGCATCTATTGAGAGGATCATATGATTCTTGTTCTTTCTTTTGTTAATGTATTGTATCACGTTGATTGATTTGTGGATGTTGAACCAACCTTGCAGCCCAGGGATAAATCCCACTTGGTCGTGATGAATAATCCTTTTAATGTACTGTTGGATCCTATTGGCTAGTATTTTGGTGAGAATTTCTGCATCCATGTTCATCGGGGATATTGGTCTGTAATTCTCCTTTTTGATGGGGTCTTTGTCTGGTTTTGGGATCAAGGTAATTGTGGCCTCATAAAATGAGTTTGAAAGTTTTCCTTCCATTTCGATTTTTTGGAACAGTTTCAGAAGAATGGGTATTAATTCTTCTTGAAATGTTTGGTAGAATTCCCCTGGGAAGCCATCTGGCCCTGGGCTTTTGTTTTTTGGGAGATTTTTGATGACTGCTTCAATTTCCTTAGTGGTTATAGGTCTGTTCAGCTTTTCTATTTCTTCCTGGTTCAGTTTTGGTAGTTGATACATCTCTAGGAATGCATCCATTCCTTCCAGGTTATCTAATTTGCTGGCATAGAGTTGCTCATAATATGTTCTTTTTTATTTTTATTTATTTTTATTTTTTTTAAAGATTTTATTTATTTATTTGAGACAGAGAGAATGAGAGAGAGAGAGCACATGAGAGGGGGGAGGGTCAGACGCAGAAGCAGGCTCCCTGCCGAGCAGGGAGCCCGATGCGGGACTCGATCCAGGGACTCCAGGATCATGACCTGAGCCGAAGGCAGTCGCTTAACCAACTGAGCCACCCAGGCGCCCGCTCATAATATGTTCTTATAATTGTTTGTATTTCTTTGGTGTTGGTTGTGATCTCTCCTCTTTCATTCATGATTTTGTTGATTTGGGTCCTTTCTCTTTTCTTTTTGATAAGTCTGGCCAGGGGTTTATCAATCTTGTTAATTCTTTCAAAGAACCAGCTCCTAGTCTCGTTGATCTGTTCTACTGTTCTTTTAGTTTCTATTTCATTGATTTCTGCTCTGATCTTTATTATTTCTCTTCTGCTGCTGGGTTTAGGCTTTATTTGCTGTTCTTTCTCCAGCTCCTTTAGGTGTAGGGTTAGGTTGTGTATTTGAGACCTTTCTTGTTTCTTGAGAAAGGCTTGTATTGCTATATACTTTCCTCTTAGGACTGCCTTTGCTGCATCCCAAAGCTTTTGAATAGTTGTGTTTTCATTTTCATTGGTTTCCATGATTTTTAAAAATTCTTCTTTAATTTCCTGGTTGACCCATTCATTCTTTAGTAGGATGCTCTTTAGCCTCCATGTATTTGAGTTCTTTCAGACTTTCCTCTTGTGATTGAGTTCTAGTTTCAAAGCATTGTGGTCTGAAAATAGGCAGTGAATGATCCCAATCTTTTGGTACTGGTTGAGACCTGATTTATAACCTAGGATGTGATCTATTCTGAAGAATGTTCCATAGACACTAGAGAAGAATGTGTATTCCGTTGCTTTGGGATGGAATGTTCTGAATATAGCTGTGAAGTCCATTTGGTCCAGTGTGTCATTTAAAGTATTTCCTTGTTGATCTTTTGCTTAGATGATCTGTCCATTTCAGTGAGGGGGGTGTTAAAGTCCCCCACTATTATTGTATTGTTGTCGATGTGTTTCTTTGCTTTTGTTATTAATTGCCTTATATAATTGGCTGCTCCCATGTTAGGGGCATAGATATTTACAATTGTTAGATCTTCTTGTTGGGTGGACCCTTTAAGTAGGATATAGTGTCCTTCTTCATCTCTTATTACAGTCTTTGGTTTAAAGTCTAATTTGTGTGATATAAGGATTGCCACCCAGCTTTCTTTTGGTGTCCATTAGCATGGTAAATGGTTTTCCACCCCCTCACTTTCCATCTGGGGGTGTCTTTGGGTCTAAAATGAGTCTCTTGTAGACAGCATATCGATGGGTCTTGTTTTTTAATCCAATCTGATAGCCTGTGTCTTTTGATTGGGGCATTTAGCCCATTTACGTTCAGGGTCACTATTGAAAGACATGAATTTAGTGCCATTGTATTGCCTGTAAGGTGACTGTTACTGTATATTGTCTGTGTTCCTTTCTGGTCTGTGTTGCTTTTAGGCTCTCTCTTTGCTTAGAGGACCCCCTTCAATATTTCTTGTAGGGCTGGTTTCATGTTTGCACATTCCTTTAGTTTTTGTTTGTCCTGGAAGCTTTTTATCTCTCCTTCTGTTTTCAATGACAGCCTAGCTGGATAGAGTATTCTTGGCTGCATATTTTTCTCATTTAGTGCTCTGAATATATCATGCCAGTCCTTTCTGGCCTGCCAGGTCTCTGTGGATAGGTCTGTCACCAATCTAATGTTTCTACCATTGTAGGTTACATATCTCTTCTCCCGAGCTGCTTTCAGGATTTTCTCCTTGTCTCTGAGACTTGTAAGTTTTACTATTAGATGTCGGGGTGTTGACCCATTTTTATTGATTTTGAGAGAGGTTCTCTGTGCTTCCTGGATTTTGATGCCTGTTTCCTTCCCCAAATTAGGGAAGTTCTCTGCTATAATTTGCTCCAATACACCTTCTGCCCCCCTCTCTCTTTCTTCTTCTGGGATCCCAATTATTCTAATGTTGTTTCATCTTATGGTATCGCTTATCTCTCGAATTCTGCCCTCGTGATCCAGTAGTTGTTTATCTTTTTCTCAGCTTCTTTATTTTCCATCATTTGGTCTTCTATATCACTGATTCTCTATTCTGCCTCATTTATCCTAGCAGTTAGTGCCCCCATATTTGATTGCACCTCATTATAGCCTTTTTTATTTCGACTTGGTTAGATTTTAGTTCTTTTATTTCTCCAGAAAGGGTTTCTCTAATAACTTCCATGCTTTTTTCAAGCCCAGCTAGTATCTTTAAAGTGATGATTCTGAACTCTAGATCTGATATCATACTAATGTCCGTATTGAGTAGGTCCCTGGCAGTCGGTACTACCTCTTGTTCTTTTTGTTGAGGTGATTTTTTCCATCTTGTCATTTTGTCTAGAGGAGAATAGATTAATGAGAGAACAAAATGCTAATGGGGTAACAATGTCCCCAGAAAATATACTTTAAAAAATCAGAAAAGACCTGAATCAGGGGGAAAAGAAAGGGAAAGAGAGAAAAAAGAAAAAGAAAAAAAAGATAAAGATAAAGATAAAAACAAACAAAAACAGAACAAAACAAAAAAAAACCCAGAATATGATCAAATATGATCAGGCTGGTACTTAGATCAGTGCCCCACACTAGATTTTGGGTGTATTTTGGTCTGTTAGAAGGAAGTGCCTCCCAAAATTTTAAAGAAAGAAAAACTTATATATGTGCAAAAATAAGGGTTGATATGATGAAGGGATGGAATATGACTGTAAAGATGAAAATTAAAAAAAATTTAATAAAAGGAATTGATAAGAAGTTGTTTGAAAAAAGAAAGAAGAGGATTAAAAAAAAAAAGAAAAGAAAAGGGAGAGAATGTGATCAGGCAGGGGAGTAGAAAAAAACCATACACTAGAGATTTAGGGTATATTTTGATCTGTTAGAAGAAACTATCTCAAAATTTTAAAGAGAGAACAACTTATAAATATATATATGCCAAAAATACGGGTAACTACTATGAACGGATAGAATATGACTCTAAAAATGAAAAATAAAAATGTTTTTAAAAAAAGGGATTGATAAGATGTTGGTTGAAAAAGGGAAAAAGAAAAATTCAAAAAAAAAAAAAAGACAGTTAAAAAAAATTTAACTTTGAAAGACTAAAGGATCGTGGTAAAAAAGCCATGGATTCTATGTGCAGTATTCCCCTAGTGCTGGAGTTCTGCCGTTCTCATTGATGGGTAAACTTGGTCTTGGCTGGCTGTTCTCGCTGATCTTCTGGGGGAGGGGCCTGTTGCCGTGGTTCCCAAATGTCTTTGCTGGAGGTGGAATGGCCCTGCCCTTGCCGGTGGGTGCTAAGTAATCTGCTAGGGTTTGCTCTCGGGAGCTTTGGTTCCCTGCAAGCTTTCCCTACAGCTTTGGAGGCTGACAGTGAAAATGGCGGCCTCCCAATCTCCGCTCCCGAGGAGCCAAGAACTCGGGGCCCCGCTCCTCAGTGAGCCCCCAGAGAAAAGCTGTCAGTCACTCCCGTCTCCTGGGTCTCCGGCCGCACTCCATGCTCACCCGGCCTGTGACCGAGCATTTCTATCTCTGGCACCTGACTCGTGTGGGGTCTCCAAACCCCGCAGCTCCCTGCGGTGTGCTCCCGCGCCTCTCCTCCCGGGGGAGGAAGGTGAGTCTCCCCGGATCTGCCGCTTATTGGGTCCCTGCTGGAGGAGCAGTTGCCCGACTGTGCTGCGGATCACGGTTTATGACAACCCTGAGCTGAGAGCCCGTGCCTTGGCTCCATCTCTGCAGCTGGCTTCCCCACTCCAATACCTGGGAGCTCTGCTGCACTCAGGCACCCCTGGTCTTTCTGTGACCCCGAGGGTCCTGAGACTACACTGTCCCAGTGGGTGTTCCACCCCCTGCTTAGCCACTGGAGTGACGTCCCTAAGAGGAGCAGACTTCTAAAAGTTCTGATTTTGTGCTCCGTGGCTCTATCACTTGCCAGAAGCAGCCAACGGAAGCCCCCTCCCCATTGTCTATCCTCCCGAATATCGCCTCAGATTCACTTCTCCGCATGTCCTACCTTCCAGAAAGTGGTCCCTTTTCTGTGCAGAGAGTTGCTGCTATTCTTTTCTTCCATCTCCTGTTGAGTTTGTAGGTGTTCAGAATGGTTTGATCCCTATCCAGCTGAATTCCTGAGACTAGACGAAATCCAGGTCACCTACTCCTCTGCCATCTTGCTCCACCCCCCAATAAATCTTTTTTAAAAAGAAATACATGGTTCTTTATCCACAATTGAATGAAATTACTATCGGGCAACATCCTCCATTTCCACAGATATTGTAAACAAACCGTGTGCACACGTTTCTTTAGCCATTTCTAGATTAAATCTCAGATCCCTCCAAGCTAACTCAGGCTCCTTTAGGTAAAGGCTTGGTCTGTCAAGGCTCCACAGCTCTCCATCATCTCCCTCTTCCCTGAAAGTGATCTAAGTTTGGAGGTTGTAGAGGCTCCCCGGAGTTCACTCTCCACCCTCAGCCGCTCTGGGCAGAGTTAGGGCCTCCCCTGTGATCACTGGCATGTGGCCAGCTGGCCTGGTTCCAAGGTCCTGCTGTTTCCTCTTGTTGTGACCCTGGCTCCCCCAGGCCACACCTGCTGCGGTGTGTGGTGGAAACCAGTTCCAGGACCTCTCTTCAGCCTTCTTGGCATGCACTGCCTGGGCCCTCTGGGAGGCTGCCTTGGGCCTGTCACTTAGGGCATCTCCTTCAGCGCTTGCTTGTCTACCCTCTGTAGGCTAGGGGCCTCCAGCACCGTGCTAGATGTGGGCTTCCCTTTGCGGGGCTCATGTTATTCCCAGGCTATTAATTAGGTCTGTTAAATCCATCTGGTCTAGTGTGTCATTCAAAGCCATTGTTTCCTTGTTGATGTTCTGTGTTTTTTTTTAATTTATTCATTTGAGAGAGAGAACATGAGCAGAGGGAAGAGGCAGAAGGAGAGGGAGAAACAGACTCTGCACTGAGCAGGGAGCCTGATGCAGAGCTCAATCCCAGAACCAAGGGATCATGACCTGAGCCAAAGGCAGACGCTTAACCAACTGAGCCACCCAGGCACCCCTGATGCTCTGTTTAGATTATCTGTCCATTGATATAAGTAGGGTGTTAAAGTCCCCTACCATTATTGTATTATTATTGATTAGTTCCTTTATGTTTGTTATTAACTGTTTTATGTTTTTGGGTGCTCCAATGTCAGATGCATAAATATTTATAATTGTTAGTCCTTCTTTTTTGGATTGTCCCTTTTATGATTATATAGTGTCTTTCTTTGTCTCTTGTTACAGTTTTTGGTTTAAAGTCTATTTTGTCTGATATATTGCTATTCCAGCTTTCTTTTGACATCCATTTGCATGATAAAAGTTTCTCCAACCCCTCACTTTTAATCTGCAGGTGTCTCTAGGTCTCTCTGATAGGCAGCATATAGATGGGTCTTGTTTTTTTGTCCATTCTGTCACCCTATGTCTTTTGATTGGAATGTTTAGTCCATTTACATTTAAAGTATTAATGATGTACTGTCTGGTGACTAACATAACATAATAAAAAGATAAATAAACAATTTTTTTAAAATGAAGTATTTATTGACAGATATGTATTTATTGCATTTTATTACTTGTTTTGTGGTTATTTCTGAAGATTTTCTCTGATCCTTTCTTGAGTCTCTTTCATGATTTGCTTATTTTTCTTTAGTGAAATATTTGGATTTCTTTCTCTTTATTCTTTGCATATTTATTAGTGGTTTTTGATATATGGCTACCATTAGGTTTGTATATAACCTCTTCTGCATATAGCAGTCTATATTAAATTGATGATCATTTAAGTTTGAACCCATTGTTTGCTCCTCTCCTCCCCACATTTTAGGTATATGTTATTATATTTTATATATTTTTTGTTAGTTACTTGACTTATTTTTTACAGAAATATTCATTTTGACTGCTTTTGTGTTTCTAATTTTATGCTATCACGTTTGGTCTCTCCTTTCCCCTGAGTCCCCCTTAATATTTCTTGCAGGGCTGGTTTAGTGGTCACAAACTCCATTAGTTTTTGTTTGTCTGGGAAGTTCTTTATCTCTCCTTCTATCCTGAATGATATCTTGATGGATAGAGTATTTTTGGCTGCAGATTTTTCCCTTTCAGCATGTTGAATATATTGTGCCACTCCATTTGGCTTGCAAAATTTCTGTTGAAAAATCTCCTGGTAGCCTTATGGGTTTTCCCTTGTAAGTTACTGACTTCTCTGGTCTTGCTGCTTTTAGAGACTTTTTTCTTTATCACTGTATTTTGGAAATTTAATTATAATATGTCTTGGTATGGGTCTGCTTCTGTTGATTTTGGTAGGAATTCTCTGTGCCTCCTGGATCTGCATATCTGTTTCCTTCCCCAGATTAGGGCAGTTTGAAGTTATTATCTCTTCAAATAAATTTTCTGTCCCCTTTTCTCTCTTCTTCTTCTGAGAGTTCTATAATAAGAATGTTATTATGTTTGATGGAGTCACTGATTTCACTAAGTCTATTCTCATTTTGTGTAATTCTTTTTTTCAGCTTGGATTACTTTCCACTACTCTGTCTTCTAGGTCACTAATTCTTTCCTCTGTTTGCTCCATCCTGCTGTTCATTCCATCGAGCATGTTTCTCATTTCATTCATTGAAATCTTTATCTCTACTATGTTATTCCTTATCTCTGTGTTAAGGGTCTCACTGATGTCCTCCACTCTTTTCTCAAGTCCAGTGAGTATCCTTATGATCATTGCTTTAAATTCTGTATCAGTCATGTTACTTATATCTGTTTTGCTTAGATCTCTGGCTGTGGTTTTGTCTTGTTCTTCCATTTGGGATAAATTTCTCTGTCTCCTCATTTTTTCTGCTTCACTCTGTCTGTTTCTGTGTGTTAGGAAAGTCATATATGTCCTCTGCTCTTGAAAGTAGTGATTTCATGAAGAGGAGTTCCTAGAATGTCCTGGTGTGTAGTGTCCCCTGTTCACCAGAACCTAGTGCTTCAGGAGAGTATCCTATGTCTGTTGCTTACACCATGCTGCTGTGTCTGAGTCACTTTTCCTTTCAGTACAGTTGTCTTACTGACTCTGCCTGTTGTGGGCCATACTTGCTCTCTGTTGTATTAGTGGGACCCATGTAGGCCAGCTCTGAGGGGGCATGTGCACCAGGGATCTTGGGAGCCTAGTAGCAGTGTTAGCAAAATTTGCATTGAGCCCCTAGTTCTATGCCAGATCTATCTCCCATTTGCCCTGGCATTATGTCAATGACCATTTTTATATTGTCTCTCTGTGCAGGCTGCTCTCTCTTTAAGGGTGGCAACCCAGCTATCATTCACCCTCCCTGCTCACCAAGTGCTGAGTCAGTTGACTTTTAAAGCTCCAGGCCCTAAGTCTCACTTATTTTACAAACTCATGGAATTCAGCCGCTCAGGTTTGTTCTTTTTTGTTTTGTTATTTTAGAGAGAGAGAAAGAGAGAGAGTGCATGAGATGGGGGAGGGGAGGGCAGAAGGAGAGGGAGAGACTCTTAAGCAGGCTCCATGCTCAGTACAGAGCCCAATGCGGAGCTCAATCTCGCAACCCTGAGATCACGACCTGAGCCAAAGTCAAGAGTTGGACTCTCAACCGACTGAGCCACCTAGGCGCCCCTCAGCCCCTCAGGTTTTTAAAGCCAAACATTATGGGGATTAATCTTCCCCATGTGAGCTCCTGGGTGGGAGGGCCCATTTCTCTGCCCTCTCCATGCACATAGCTCCCTTCCTTCTGCAGGCAGGCTCCCTCAGCCTCTCTGGCCTTCCTAATCTTTCTTTTTTTTTTTTTTAAAGTAGGTTCTATGACCAATATGGGGCTTGAACTCATGACCCTGAGATCAAGTGTCACATGCTCTATCTACCAACTGAACCAGCCAGGTACCCCTGACCTTCCAAACCTTTTATCTGCAGCTTCTTCTCTATATTTAGTTGTAGAGTTTGTTCTGCCAGTCTTCAGATCACTCTCTGGTTTATTGACTTGGATATGGATGATATCTAGTTGTAAACATGAGATGGGGTGAGCTCAGGATTCTCTTACTCTACCATTTTCCCCAACACGTACCTCTGCTCTGAGCTTTAAGACATTGAATTTCAAAGTCAAAGCAAAGTCATTATTTGGTGATCCTTTGGCTTCCCATCCTCCAGAAGACTGTTTTGGGCATGTACACGGGTGGCGGCAGGTTCTAAGTGCACAAAGAAAAAAGGTTTTCATGCCGTTAATTTTGCTGAATTCTTTTGGCTAAAGTAAGACAAGAGAATCAAGGGAGAAGAAATCAATATCAACTCTTGATGGAAGAAGCTACAAAGTCACATTGTAAAAGTGCATGGACAGAGGGACAAGTAAGGGATGGTGGCCATCTTTGCAATTTACCATATTAATAGAAGAGAAAAAATGTAATAATAGAAAAAAAACACTTAACCCAACTTGAGCTACAGATTCAATGCAATCCAAATCAAACTTCCAGCAAGCTATTTTGTGGGTATGGACAAACCGACTTTAATGTTTAAGTGGTGAGGCAAAAAACTCAGAATAGTCAACTCAATATTGAAGGAGAAGAACAAAGCCAGAAGTCTGACACTACCTAACTTCAAGACTTAGTATAAAGCTACAGTAATCAAGATAGTGTGTATTAGCAAAAGAATAGATAAATAGATCAATGGAACAGAATAGAGAACCCAGAAATAGACCCACATAAATATAGTCAACTGATCTTTGACAAAGGAGCCAAGGCAATGCAATGGAAAAGAGTCTTTTCAATAAAAGGTGCTAGAACAATTAGACATCCACATGGAAAAAAATAAATCCAAACACAGACATTACACTGTTCACAAAAATTAACTCAAAATGGAGCATAGACCTAAAGGTAAAATGAAAAACTATAAAACAACTGGAAGGTAACATAGGAGAAAACCTAGATAACCCTGGGTATAGCACTGACTTTTAAATGCAACAACAAAAGTGTGGTCCATAAAAGAAATAATCAGACTTCATTAAACTTAAATTTTTCTTATCTGTGAGAGGCAATGTGAAGAGAACAGTAAGACAAGTCACAGACTGGGAGAAAATATTGGCAAAAGACACATCTGATAAACAACTGCCAAACAAAATATAAAAAGAACATTTAAAACTCAACAATAAAAATAACTCAATTAAAAAATGAGCCAAAATCTTGGACACCTCACCAAAGATGATATACGGATGGCAAGTAAGCACATGAAAAGATGTTCAACATCATATGTCATCAGGGAATTGCAAATTAAAACAACAATGAGATACTACTACACAACTATTAGAATGGCCAAAATCCAGACCACTGACAACACCAAATGCTGGTGAGGACATGGAAAAGCAAGAAATCTCGCTAATTGCTGGTGGAAATGCAAAATAATACAACCAACTTTGAAAGAAAGTTTGGTAGTTTTTTCAAACTAAACATACACTTACCACATGATCCAACAAGGAGTTGAAAATGTATGCCCACACAAAAACTTGTACACAGATGTTTATAGCAGCTTACTTCATCATTGCCAAAACCTGGAAGCAACCAAGATGTCCTTCAGCAGGTGAATGGATAAACTGTGGTCCATCCAGGCAATGGAATATTATTCAGTACTAAAAAGAAATGAGCTATCAAACTATGGAGATATGGAGGAAACTTAAATGCATATCACTAAGTGAAAGAACCCAATCTGAAAAGCCTATATGCTGTATGATTCTAACTATGTGACATTCTGGAAAAAGCAAAACTATGGAAACAGTGCAAAGATGAGTTGTTGCCAGAGGTTAGGAGATAGGGAAGTTTGAATAGACACAGCATAGAGGATTTTTAAGGGCAGTGAAATTAGTCTATAATAGTGGATATTTGTCTACACCCATAGAATGTACAACACAAACTTTAAACCCTAATGTCAACTATGGGCTTTGGGTGATAATGTGTTAATGTAGGTTCACCAATTGTAATAAATGTACCAATTTGGTGGAGAATGCTGTTAGTGGGGAAGGCTACACATGTATGGAAGCAGGGGATATATGGAAAATCTCTGCACCTTTTCTGTGAACCTAAAATTACTCTAAAAAATAAAATCTATTAACATTTCATTGATCCATAAAAAATAAGAAAGATGAAATAAATTAACAAAAACATAGGACAAATAGGAAATAAATGACAAGATGATAGGCATAAATACCTTAGTCATTACATTAAATATAACGGCACTAAAGTCAAAGATTGTCAGTCTAGTTTTGTTTTTTTTTTTAAGTCAACTAAATGGTGTTTATCAAACATTTTAAACATAAGGGAACAGCCACAGTCAGTTATGCTATGATGCTTGTTTTGAATATTTGAATTTTATTCAACAAATTGATATATTAGGAAACAATTTGACCATAACACAAATTTTGCATTTGCTCATGTGTGATTTCATTTGCAAGAAACATTAGTAAACGCAGAAAATTGTACCCAGTCCCAGCTGATTCAGCCATGTAGAAGTGCACAAAAGCACAAGGGCCCAAACACTTCCAACACCTAGCAGCCACCTTGCTTCACCATCTGTTTTATGAGCCATATCCATGATATTTGGTGTAACAGCTTCTCATTCCATCTGATTTCAGATAACCTCCCTTCCACCACTTCACCCTGACTCATAAGCTGCCAACACTGCCAACACTGCCAACAACCATTTCCACAAGCAACTTTGAGTCTTATTCAGGGTAAAATGCCATATTTATTATAGTGTTTATCTACTTCTTAACTATTTAAGATGTGTAAAACTGTGCTACTAATTCACATACTATACAATTCATCCATTTAAAGTATATAATTCAATGCCTCTTGGTATGTTCAAACAGTTGTGCCACCATCACCAGAATCAGTTTTAGGTTTTATCACTTTAAAAAGAAACCTAGTACCCTTTAGCTATCCCTCTTTTATGCTCCCATGCACCAGCCCTAAGCAACTACTATTATACTTTTCTGTTGCCATATATACATTCTGGACATTTTGTATAAATGGAGTTGTATAATATATGATCTTTTGTGACTGGCATTTAGCATAACATTTCAAGGTTCATCCATGTTATAGTATGTATCATTACTTCATTCCTTTTCCATAGCAGAGCAATACTCCATTGTATGGGTATATCCCCATTTAACCTATCCATTCATCAGTTGGTAGAAATTTGGGTTGTTTCACCTTTGGACAATTCTGAATAATGTTGCTATGAACATTTGTTTACACATTTTGTGTGGATGTATGTTTTCATTTCTCTTATATATATACCCACCAGTGAAATTGTTGGGTCATATGGTAATTCTTTTAATTTTTTGAGGAACTGCCAAGTGGTTTCAAAGTAGTTCCCACCAGCAGTATATGAGAATTACAATTTCTTCATTTTCTCAGTGAAAATTATTATTTTCCATTGTTTTGATCATGGCCATCCTACTAGGTGTGAAGTAGCATTTCATTTTGATTTTGATTTGCATAACGTTGATGTATGGGGATGTTGAGTATCTTTCATGTTCTTATTGGCCATTTGTAGCTCTTCTTTGGAGAAATGTCTATTCAGATCCTTTGTTTAATTAATTAATCCCATGCATAATTGAATTGTCTTTTTATCACTGAGTTTTAAGAGTTCTTTATAGATTCTAGATACAAGTGCCTTATCAGATATATGATTTGAAAATATTTTTTCCCATTCTGTAATCTGTCTTCTCACTCTCTTTCTGGTGTCTTTTTGTATACAAAATTTCCTAATTTTTTTTATTAAGTTCAATTAACAAACATATAGTGCATCATTTAAAGTATATAGTTCAACGCCTTTTTGATATAGTGTTCAATGATTCATTAGTTGCTTATAACACCCAGTGCTCATCAGATCACGTGCCCTCCTTAATGCCCATCATCCAGTTACCCCATCCCCCCTGCCTTCTGCAACCCTCAATTTGTTTCTCAGAGTCCAGAGTCTCTCATGGTTTGTCTCCCTCTCTGATTTCTTCCCATTCAGTTTTTCCTCCCTTCCTCGATGGTCCTCCGAGCTATTCCTTATATTCCACATATGAGTGAAACCATATGATAATTGTCTTTCTCTGCTTGACTTATTTCACTTAGCATAATACCCTCCAGTTCCATCCATGTCGATGCAAATGGTAGCTATTCAATCTTTCTGATGGCTGAGTAATATTCCACTGTATATATGAACCACATCTTCTTTATCCATTCATCTGTTGAAGGACATCTGGGCTCCTTCCATAGTTTGGCTATTGTGGACATTGCTGCTATGAACATTGGGGTGCATGTGGCCTTTCTTTTCACTACATCTGTATCTTTGGGGTAAATACCCAGTAGTGCAATTGCTGGGTCATAAGGTAGCTTTATTTTTAATGTCTTGATGACTCTCCATACTGTTTTCCAGAGTGGCTATACCAGCTTTCATTCCCACCAGCAGTGTAAGAGGCTCCCCGCTCTCCACATCCTTGTCAACATTTGTTGTTCCTGTCTTGTTAATTTTGGTCATTCTAACCAATGTAAGGTGGTATCTCATTGTGGTTTTGATTTGCACTTCCCTGATGGCTAGTGATGTGGAGCATTTTTCATACGTCTGTTAGCCATTTGTATATCTTCTTTGGAGAACTGTCTGTTCATGTCTTCTGCCCATTTCTTGACTGGATTTTTTGTTTTTTGGGTGTTGAGTTTGAAAAGTTCTTTATAGATCTTGGATATCAGTCCTTTATCTGTTATATCATTTGCATAAGCTAAATTACAAAGCTGTGATCATCAAGACAGCATGGTACTGGCACAAAAACAGACACATAGAACAATGGAACAGAATAGAGAGCACAGAAATGGACCCTCAATTCTATGGTCAACTAATCTTTGACAAAGCAGGGAAGAATATCCATGGAAAAAAGAGAGTCTCTTCAATAAATGGTGCTGGGAAAACTGGACAACCACATGCAGAATGAGACTGGACCGTTCTCTTACACCATACACAAAGATAAACTCAAAATGGATGAAAGACCTAAATGTGAGACAGGAATCCATCAAAATCCTAAAGGAGAACACAGGCAGTAACCTCTTCGACGTTGGCTACAGCAACTTCTTCCAAGGCATGTCTCTAAAGGCAAGGGAAACAAAAGCAAAATTTCCTAATTTTGATAAAGCTCAAATTATCTATGGTTTTCTACTGTTGCTTGTGCTTTTGGTGTCAGATCTAAGAATCACTTACCAAATCCAAGGTCACAAAGATTTACCCCTATGTTTTCTTTCAAGAGTTTTATAGTTCTGGCTCTTACATTTAGGTCTTGATACACTTTATTTTTTTATATGGTGTGAGGGAAAGGTCCAACTTGATTCTTTTGCATGCAGCTATCCAATTATCTGAGCAGTTTGCTGACTAGACTATTCCTTTCCCATTGAATGGCCTTGGCACCCTTGCCAAAAATCAATTGACCCCTGTCAAAAATTAATTGACCATATACAAATAAGTTTATTGTTGGACTCTCAATTCTATTCCATTGATCTTTATGTCACATTATGCCAATGAATTATCATTGCTTTGTGGTAAATTTTGAAAACAGAAAGTTATGAGTCCTTAAACTTTGTTCTTTTTCAAGACTGTTGGCAATTCTGGATACCTTGGGTTTCCATATAAATTTTAGAATCAACCTGTCCATATCTGCAAAAGGACCATTGGAATTTTATAGGAATTACATTGAATCTATAGTTCAGTTTGGAGAGTATTGTCATCTTCATAGTATGTCTTCCAATCCTAGAACATGTAGTATCATTCCATTTATTTCAACAATATCTTGTAGTTTTCAGAGTACAAGTTTTTCACTTCTTTTGTTAAATTTATTCAGGAATAAATACTTAGGAATGTATTTTGGTTTTTATACTATTATATATGTAATCGTTTTCTTAATTTCATTTTCGATTGGCCACTGCCACTGTATAGAAATAAAGTTGATCTATGTATATTGACCTTGTAGCTTATAACCTTGTTGAGCTTGTTTCTTAGTTCTAATGGGTTCTTTTTAGTGAATAGAGAAATTTTACATCTTCCTTTCCAATCTGGATGACTTTTATTTCACTTTTGCCTTATTTCCTTGGCTAGAACCTCCAGTACAATGCTGAATAGAAGTGCCAAGAGTAGAGATCTTTACATTTTTTGTATTTTTTATTTGAGTATAGTTGACACACAATGTTATATTAGTTTCAGGTGCACAACATAGTGATTAGACAAGTTATACATTATGCTAAGTTCACCACAAGTGTAGCTACCATCCGTCCACACACATCACTATTATAATATCTTTGACTGTATTCCTAATGCTGTGTCTTCTATTCCTGTGACTTACTTATTCCATAACTGGAGGCCCATTCTCCCAGTCCCCTTCACCCATTTTGCCCAACCACCCTACCACCCTCCCCTCTGGCAACCATCAGTTTTTTCTCTGTATTTATAAGTATGATTCTGTTCTTTGTTAATCACTTGGGGTGAATGAAGTCATATGGTATTTGTCTTTCTCTTACTGACTTATTTCACTTAGCATAATACCCTTTAGGTCCATCCATGTTGTCTCAAATGGCACAATCTCATCCTCTTATATGGTTGTGTAATATCCCATTGTACATATATACCACTTGTCTCTTTGTCTATCAATGAACACTTATGTTGCTTCCATTTTTAGCTATTGTAAATAATGCTGCAATAAACATAAGTGTGCCTATATCTTTTTGAATTCATGTTTTCATTTTCTTTGGGTAAATGCCTAATAGTGTAATTATTGGATCATACAGATATCTTTCTATTGTTCCTTATGGAGACAAACCCAAATCATCCAGTCTTTCACCATTATGGATCCAGCTGGTTTATAGTGTCACTCAGGTCTTCTATTTCTTTGTTGATCTTGTGCCTACTTGTTCTATCCATTGTTAAAAAGTCAGGTTTAGGGGCACCTGGGTGGCTCAGTCAGGTGAGTGTCTGACTCTTGATTTCGACTCAGGTCTTGATCTTAGGGTCATGAGTTCAAGCCCTGTATTTTTTTTAAAGTTAAAAGTAGGGTTTAAAGTCTCCAACTCTGCAGTTAATTGTCTATTTCTCCCTTTCTTGCTGTCAATTTTTTATTCGTGTATTTTAATGCTCTGTTGTTAGGGGCATTTGTTTATAACTGCTATATCTTCATGATGGGTTGATCCTTTTATCAATATAAAATGTTCCTCTTTATCTCTAGTAACATCATTTGTTTTGAACTCTATTTTGTCTGATATTAGCCTAGCCACTCCGGGTTTTATATGGCTGCTGTTCACATGATGTATCTCTTTCTATCCTTTTACTTTCAATCCATTTGTGTCTTTGGATCTAAAGTGTGTATCCTTTAGACAGCCTATTATTGGATCTTGTTTTTGTACACTCTGATCATCTCTACCTTTGGGTTAGATCATTTAATTCATTCACATTTAATGTTATTATTGATATGATGGGTTTATGTTTGCCACCTCATTTTCCTGTTTTCTATCTGTCTCATGTCTTTTTTTGTTCTTCTATTTTCTTCTTCTATTGCTCTTCTATTCTCTTTTATAACAAGTGACTATTTACTTTTTTAAAAAGATTTATTTATTTATTTTAGAGAGAGAATGATCATGAGCAGGAGGGACAGAGGGAGAGAATCCAAAGCAGACTCTGCACTGAGTGCAGAGTCCAACTCGGGGCTTGATCTCATGACCCTGAGATCACGACCTGAGCCCAAACCAAGAGTTGGACATTAAACTGACTGCCCCTAAGGCGAATATTTTCACCTCTTTCACCCTTTCACCCTCAGGTGCCCCTAAGTGAATACTTTCTTATGTAACATTTTAATTTCTTTAATGATTTTTCAAACTACTTTTTTTGTTATTTCCTTAGTGATCACTCTTGGGTTTACACATACATCTTAACCAATCAGAATCTACTCACATTTATACTAACTTAATTCCAATAAGATACAGGAATGTTACTATTATATAGCTCCATTCCCTTTCCCCCCTTTTTTTATTTTTATGATATTTAGTTATACATATTTCATCCCTGATAAAAATATAATACACTGTTAAAACTTTAAAGTTTTAATTAGAACTTTATATCATTTTTATGTCTTTTATTTTATTTTTTTAATTAAATTTCTTATTTTAATTCCAGTATAGTTAATATACAGTGTTAGTTTCAGGTGTACAATACAATACAATATGATATTGTGACTCAACAATTCTATACATTGGTTTAGTGTTCATTATGATAAGTGTACTCCTTAATCCCCATCACTTATTTCACCCATCTTCCCACCCACCTCCCATCTTGTAACCATCAGTTTGTTCTCTAAGACTCTGTTTCTTGATTTGTCTCTTTCTCCTTTTTTTTCCTTTGCTCATTTGTTTTGTTTCTTAAATTCCATAACTGAGTGAAATCATATGAGATTTATCTTTCTCTGACTGGCTTATTTCACTTAACATTATACTCTCTGGTTCCATCCATGTTGTTGCAAATGGCATGATTCATTCTCTTTTTATTCTTGTTTATGGTTGAATAATATTCCATTGTATGTATATACATCACATCTTCTTATTCACTTTATGTCTTTTAAAGAAGCTGAGATAAGAGACATCAAGTATATAGTTATAGCTTCTGCCATTTTAGCCTTCCTGTTTACCATTTCTGGCTCCCTTTATTTGTTACTGTGGCTTCAAATTACTGTCCAGAGTCATGTCTTCAACCCAATATAGCTTTGCTCACATGCTCCTCCCTTGTGCTATTACTGCAAATATGTTACATTTCTATATGTTAAAGGATCAACAAGTAATCATATACATGTTGTTTTATATAATTGTTTTTAAAATTGTTAGTAGTAGAAAGGAAAAGAAATATGCATTTATACTGTCTTTTATACTTACCTTTATTGGTGTTCTTTGGTTTTTCATGTGGAATTGAATTATTATCTGTGATCACTTGCTTCCAGTCTGGAGAAATTATATAGTGTTTTTGTAAGGTGGATTTTCTTTCTTTCTTTTTTTTTTTTAAGATTTTATTTATTTATTTGAGAGAGAGACTGAGAGAGAGAGACCATGAGAGGGTGGAGGGTCGGGAGGGTCAGAGGGAGAAGCAGACTCCCCGCCGAGCAGGGAGCCCGATGCGGGACTCGATCCAGGGACTCCAGGATCACGCCCTGAGCCGAAGGCAGTCGCTTAACCAACTGAGCCACCCAGGCGCCCAGGTGGATTTTGTAGCAACAAATTCTTTCAGATTTTATTTATTTGGGAATGTCTTTATTATGCCTTCATTTTCGAAAGAAAGTTTTATTGTCTATAGGATTCCTGGTTGACAAGTTTTTTGTTTTTTTTTCTTTAAACACTTGGAATATGTCATCCAAGTGTCTTCTGGCACCCATTTTTTCTGCTGGGAAGTCAGCTGTTAATCTTACTGGGGAATTTCTGTAGGTGATGATTCATTTTTCTCTGGCTGCTTTAAAGATTTTCTCTTTGTCTTTGTCTTTCAACATTTCTACCAGGATATATCTGCTTGTGGACATCTTCATGTTTATCCTACTTATAGTTCATTGAGCTTCTCAAATGTGCAGTTTTTCTTCAAATTTGGAAAATTTTCAGCCATTTTTTCTTCAAATGTATTTCTTCCTTTCATTTCCTTCTCTTTTTATGGCATTTTTACACATACGTTGGTACATTATTGGTGTCCCACATTTCTATGAAGGTCTGTTCAATTTTCTTCTTTTTTCTCTGTATTCTTCAGATTGCATAATCTCTATCCATCTATTATCAAAATTACTGATTCTTCTGCTAGTTCAAATCTAGTGTTAAGCTGTAATAGTAAAATTATTTCAGATATATATATATTTTTCTGCTCTAGAATTTCCATTTGATTCTTTTTAATCATTTCTACCTCTTATTGGATTCTCTATTTGATAAGACATTCATTATCATATATCCTTTACTTTTTTAATTTAAATTCAATTAGCCAAGGTATAGTACATCATTAGTTTTTGATATAATGTTCAATGATTCATTAGTTGAGTATAACACCCAGTGCTCCTCTATCCTTTACTTTAAGCATGATTTAGTTTAGTTCTCTGAGGATATTTATGGCTACTTTGAACTTTTTAAATCAGACACCTAGTCTTTCTCACAAAAAACTGTTTGCACTGTCTGCTTTTTTCCTCCATGTGTGAGTCAGACTTCCCTGGTTTTTTGCATGTCTTATAAATGTTTTTGTTGGAAACTAGGAATTTCAGGGAATATATTGTAGCAACTCTAGGTACTGGTCTCCACCCTCTCCTTCCCCAAGATTTGTTGTTGTTTGTTATTTATTTGTTTAGCAATTCACTGGATTATTTTAGTGGCTTCCATTTTTCTCCAGCAGTGTGAACTTTATATTGCTCCTTGGCAAGAACAGCCTAGAACATGTACAGTTACCCTGGGATGACAGGGATTTTGGCCCTTTTGATTGTCTCATTCCCGCCCACATCCAGATGTTAAGCTCCATTAATTGCTGACTGAATGCTCTGTTGTTTTTAACAATGCTCTGGGTCTTCAATTGCTTCATAGACTGATCAAATTAGATCTGGGCTCCATTACAGTGATAGATTTTGAAGTCAGAGATTTGTTCTGACCTCAGAAGAGCTCTTCTTAGCCCTTGTGGTTTAGCTTAGATCTCTAACAAATCTATGAGTGTCTCCTTCTCTTATTTTCCCCCAAACCTCCATTGTTTTTGAGCATACCCTCAGGCTTGATCTTTCCTACTTTCTGTTGTGAATGAATTTAGTTCTTTTTGGAAGAGCTTCAAAGTACTGTTTTACACCTACCTCTCCCTCTGGGCAAAAATCTCTGAGCCAGACTCTAGAGCTAGGAGTGGAGACAGTGGTATGCTTCTTTCTGGGAAAAATACCTGCTTTAGGAGTTGTGTGCTCCATAGAAGAGGAGGAAAAGCTGCAGCTTCTGCTCTTCTTGCTTTGCCTCTCCTATCATGAACTTTACAAACTAGCTGAGGTGAGGGCAATCAGGGCCCCTGGATTCTCAGTGCACCACACCTGAGGTAGACCCTCTGTCTTATGAATGGGGGCTGGGCAGAAGTTGTGGGCCTCACCTCTTGGCTACCTACACGCACCCAAAACCTAACCTCTGCAATGGGTAGCCAAGGGACAGGATGAGAAATGTTGATATCCTGCCCCTCCTGGAAAGAAACCATGGGACTTCAATTGAGAGCTAGAGGGGATGGTACCCTGTATTCTCGGGTACACATGTCTGGAGTGTTATTTCCATCACTCTGAGCTTGGGGAGGGGAGGGAGGATACAGGCTGTACTTCAGTGGCCAGAGACTCTGTTTTTACCGAATTTTTATAGGTTTTCTTGAATAAATATTTCTTCATTTTCTGTATACCCTTAAGACCATTTCCAGAGACTTTAAATGATTGTTTTACAATAATTTTCACCAGTGTCCACAGACTCCTTATGTTGCTATGCCAAAAGTAGAGACTCTGCTACCATTTTTACTAGGTTCCTATCTTTTTTTCTTTTTTTAATGTGTCCTGCTGAAGTTTTTGAGTATTATGCCCCTGGTCCCATTTCCCGCCTACACTGTGGTTTTTGTCGTGGGATTTGTGTAGTCTGGTGATTTTTAGCAATGCATATGTTGAATTAGAGGAGAATTGACTGTAAGTTGGAAGAAAAAGGATAGTAAAAGATTGACCAACACCTTCTAGTCAACAGAGAGTTGGTGTGGCTATAATGTCAGGCCAAGTAGACTTTACATTAAGATGTATTACAAAAGATAAAAGTTACAAGTAATACATAAAGGGGCACTGGGCTGGCTCAGTCAGTAGAGCATGTGACTCTTAATGTCAGGGTCCTGAGTTCAAGCCCCACACTGGGTGTGGAGCCTACTTAAAAACAAAACAAAACAAAAAACAAATATTATATACAACTAAAAGGGTCAATTTAACATCAAGTTATAACAACCTTAAATTTGCATGCCCCCAATAATATTCCTTCAGAATACATGAAAAGAGGAGCTCCCAATCACATTGTAAGGGGTATGGACACAGAGAGAAATAAAGAATGGTGACCATCTTTGCAATTTCCACATTAATAGAAGAAAAAGTGTAAAAAATACTTGACTAGTCTATTAAAAAGGAAAAAGAACCACTTCATTAGCCCATAGAAAACAAATATGTAAATATATAATAATGTACATTCAAATCACATAAAGCAAAAATTAACAAAACTAAAAGGAAAATTGACAAACCCAAATTGTGGGTATAACTTTAACATACCTCTTTCAGTAACTGACAGAACAGGGGGAAAAAACCCCCAAAAAGTTAAAGATATAGGAGATCTGCATAACATGATTAACCAACTTGATTTAGATGCCATGTGTAGTGCCACGCTACACTAAACAACATTTTCAAACATATTATTTCCAAGTACATATGGGATGCTTACCAAGATAGACCACATCCTGAGCCTAAAAGGTAGTTTCAATAAATGTCATTGGATTGAACTCACTGAGAATACATTCTCTGATCAAAGACAAACCAAACTTAGTATCAAAGTTAACTAAAAGAATCCCCAAATATTTATAAATTAAGTAATGTATTTCTAAATAGCTCATAATTCACAGAAGAAATCACACTGGAAATTTAAAAATGTTATGATCTGAATTATAATAAGTATAGCAAATCAAAACTATAAAACATTAGGGATAGAAATAAAAGATTAGATAAATGGATGGACATGGTTGAAAATTATTAAGATGGTAATTCCTCCAAATCTATTCAATGGAATTCTGATCAAATTTCTGGCATATTTTTCATTTCTGAAAATTGACAAGCTGGTTCTAAAGTGAATATAGAAATGCAAAAAACCAAAAAAAACGTAGACACTCTGGAAAAAGAAGCAAGAATTTTAAGCACTAACAATATCACATATTAAAATTTGTTATAAAACCACAGCAATTACAACTGTGTGGTATTGGGACAAGGATATGCAAGTACACAAATGAAACATAAGTCCAGAAACAGACCCCTCCATGTAAGGTAACATGGTTTATGACAAATGTGCTTCTACAATGCAGGGGGGAAAGGTAGTTATTTCAACAAATTATATTAAGCCAATTAAATAACAATATGAAAAAAATGAATATTGATACCTATCTTATACCATACACAGAAATCAATTCTAAATGGACTGGCAATTTAACTGTGAAAAGGGAAAACTAACGTATTGAGCAAAAAAAAAGTGGAGGAAAAAAAGTTTTTTTTTAAGATTTTTATTTATTTATTTGACAGAGAGAGAGAGCACAAGTAAGGGGAGTGGCAGGCAGAAGGGGAGGGAGAAGCAAGTTTCCTGCTGAGCAGGGAGCCTGATGCGGGACTCAATCCCAGGACCCTGGGATCATGACCTGAGCCAAAGGCAGACACTTAACAACTGAGCCACCCAGGCATCCCTGGAGGAAAATATTTCTGAGTTTGGAGTAAGCAGAAAATTTTTAGAATAGAACACAATAGAAGGTTATGCACAAAAGGAAAAGATTATAAGAAGGACCATATTAAAAACAGTAACTTCCATTTATCAAAAACAGCATTAAAATAATGCAAAGGCTAATTATTTACAATAGCCAAGGTATGGCAGTAACCCAAGTATCCATCCATAAGTGAATGGATAAAGAAGACGTGGTATGTATACAATGGAATATGACTGGGCAATTAAAGAGAATGACATCTTGTCATTCGCAACATGGATGGACCCAGAGGTCCAATGCCAAGTGAAATAAGTCAGTCAGAGAAAATGATTTCACTCATATGTAGAATTTAAGGAACAAAACAAATGAACAAATGAAGAAAAAAAGAGACAAACAACAACAAAAACTAGACTTAAATTCAGAGAACAAACTGGTGGTTGCCAGAGGGGAGGTGGGTAGGGAAATGGGTAAGATAATAAAAGGGGATTAAGAGTACACTTATCTTTTTTTTTTTTTTTAAGATTTATTTATTTGAGAGAGAGAGCAAGCATGCAGGGAAAGGACAGAGGAACAGAATCTTCAAGCAGATTCCCCACTGAGCACGGAGCCTGACCCAGGGCTTGATCTCACAACCCTGTTGAATCATGTTCTACACCTGAAATTAATATAACTCTGTATGTTAATTATACCTCAATTAAAAAATTAACTCAAAATCAAGTAAAGACTTGAACCATGAAACTCCTAGAAAAAAAATATAGACAATAAACTCTGACATTAGTCTTGGCAATGACTTTTTGAATGTGACACCAAATGCAAAAACAACAAAAACAAAAATAAACAAAGGAAGGAAACCATCAACAAAATGAAAAGGCAGCCTACTGAATGAGAGAAAATATTTGCAAATCATATATCCAAAATATATAAAGAATTCACAAAACTCAACAGCAAAAAATAAACAATTTGATTTAAAAATGGGCAGATCTGAGTAGATGTTTTTCCAAAGAAGATATACAAATGTCCAAAGTTACACAAAAACATGCTTAACATTATTCAACTCCAGGGAAATACAAATCAAAACCACAATCACTTCACACAGGTTAGAATGGCTATTATCAAAAAAGATAAGAAATAACAAGTATTGGCAAGGATGTGGAGGAAAAAGAACCCTCAATTCAGGGACTCAAAAAGATATTTGCACACTCATGTTCATAAAAGCATCATTCACAATAGACAAAAGGTAGAAGCAACCCAAGTGTACATTGACAGATGAGTGGATAAACAAAATGTGGTATAAACACAATGGAATAATAGTCCACCTTAGAAAGGAAGGAAACTGACACATGCATGCTACAACATAGATGAACATTGAGAAAATTATGCTAAGTGAAATAAGTTAGTTGCCAAAGGACTAATACTGTATGATTCCAATTATAAGAAGTACCTAGAGTTGTCAAATTTATATTTATTAATTTATAAATGTCCATTTATATATGGAAAGTACAGCAGTGTTTTCAGGGGTTGAGGGGAGGGGGAGAGGGGGAGTTATTGTTTAATGGATACAGAGTTGGGGTTTTGCAAGATAAAAAGAATTCTGGAGATGGATGGTGGTGATGATGGCCCAACAATGTGAGTAGCCGCTGGACTTAAAGATAGTTAAGATAGGGACGCCTAGGTGGCTCAGTTGGTTGAGGGACCAACTCTTGATTTCAGCTCAGGTTATGATCTCAGTCAGGGTCATCATGATCTCAAGCCCCACCTGGGGCTCCACACTCAGCAGGGAGTGTGCTTGGGATTCTCTCCCTTTCCCTCTGCCCCTCCCCCCCACTCACGTACTTGCACTCTCTCGCTCTCTCTCTTTCAAATAAATATTTTTAAAAATGTGCTTGGGCACCTGGGTGGCTCAGATGGTTAAGCATCTGCCTTCAGCTCAGGTCATGATCCCAGGATCCTGGGATAGAGTGCCACATCAGGCTCCCTGCTTGGCGGGGAACCTGCTTCTCCCTCTCCCTCTGCTACTCCCCCTGCTTGTGCTTTTTTGCTCTTTCTCTCAAATAAATAATTAAAATCTTTTTAAAAAATAAAATAAAAATAAAAATATGCTCAACCTCAACAGTAATTAGGGGAAAGCTAATGAAAGTCATAATGAGATGCCACTACAAGACAACCAGAACGGCTAAATTTAAAAAATCAAAACTGACATGTCCGTAAAGATGCAGAGTTCAGGGAACTAGTTACATTGCTCTGGAGTCCAAAATGGTACAAATAACAACTACAACAACAACAACAAAAAAATAGCTGGCACTGTCTACGGAAGTTGAAGATACACATTCTCTGACCTAGCAGTTTCACTCCTCAACACACATCTAAAAAACAGATCATATGTACACCAAGAAACATATACAAGCATGTTCGTAGCAGTAAAAAACTGGAAATTGATAACAACTCAAACTTCCATCAACAGTAAATGGACGAATAAACTGTGGTTACCACACCGCTATGAAAAGGAGGGAAGCATGGATCATCATAGTGGTATAGGTGAATCTCACAAAGGATGCCCGGCAAAAGAATATATGTGGGATGAGTCCATTTAAATAAAGTTAAAAAACAATCAAAACATATATTTGGGTAATAAAAAGATAAAGAAAAGCAGGGAAATTGATAAAGCCAGGATTTGGGAGTGAGGGAAGGGTTTGTGATGGGAAAGGGTGGGCACTTCTGGAATGTTGATGCCATTCTGTATCCCCTGATCTGGGCGGTGGAGACATCGATTTTTAAATTTCCATTCATAACACATTGACATATACTTCTTTCCATATGTGTGTTACACCTTACAATAAGTTTCTATTTTAAAATAAAAATATTGGAAGACAATATATAGCTGCAAAAAAGTCTAACTTCATTTATTTGGTTGTCTCGTTCCTCCAACATCATTTTTTAAGTCATCTGAACTATCCCCACTGATTTGTGATTCCAACTTTATAACATACTTAATACTCGCAGTTGAGAGTTGGTAATGGTTGTTATCAACAATCCGGTCTTGGTCTTTGGCCAGGATGAACGGACTTTTGCGTACAGGGTGGCGCTGGAGTGTGAATAAAGTAGACTAAAAGCGGGGGAGGGAGGCCGTGGTAGTCCTCGTCCTGGGGTTTATTTTTAAATAGGAAAATTCTAGAGACAGAACTGAAAAGAGAAAGGAAGTCTGCGAGAGGGTTGCCAAGTCAGAGAGTAAAGTGTCACCTGATACAAGGACTTATGAATGAGCTCAGAGTAAAACTATTTGGGGGAGCTCTTAAGAAGAGGCCAGGCCTGCGAGGAGGGTGGGGGGAGATTTGTTATACTGGATGCCTCCCCCAAGGGTACAACCTCATCCACACCACGTAGGTGGTAAGATAAAGCTTGCTGAACGTTCTCAAAGATTTGACATACTGTTATCTTTAAGTTGTATTCATTGTTTTTTTTTTTCTTACTTTAAACACTGTATTTATTGATTAAAGGAAATTACAGAAAAATACACTCTGACACATTTTGTCTAATCTTGACCGCTGCGGAGTTCATTGCCTTTTTAGCGCGCAGTGGAGGACTGGTGCATTACCTGCATTCCCCGTCCGCCCAGAGCTGCCCCGGGGGTCTCGGAAGTGAGACACTAACCAGCCTCCAGCCGCTGAGCGAGACGCGAACCCTCGGATCAAGCCAGCAAGCTCCCCGGCCGGGGGGGGAGGGGGGAGCGGGACTGATAGGTGCGAGGGGCGGTCCGACGGGCCTGGCCCCGCCCCTGGGGAAGGGGTCCCGCCCAGTCCCCGCCCCGCCCGCGCCGGGCCCCAGCCCCGCCCGCGCTCGCTCTGTGCGCCCACACTTGGAGCCCCGAGCCGCGGCCACGCAGGTCAGACCCGCGCCGCAGCGGCCGGAGATGCAGCGGGGAGCCGCGCTGTGCCTGCGCCTGTGGCTCTGCCTCGGACTGCTCGACGGCGAGCGCGGTGAGCCCTCTGCCCGCACGCGTGCGCCGCTGGCCGCGATGGGGGCCGCTTTCCCGGGGCGACGGGGGACGGGCGGGGCACTGGACCCCCGGGAGCCTGGGGCTGCAGGGGAGATGGGGCTGGGAGCCAGGGGATACGGACCCCGGATGGAGCCGGCCTGGGCCCGCGGGGCTGAGGAAAGGGCGGGCGGAGACTGCAGCTGGGTCAGGGACTGGGCACCGTCTGCACCGCAGCGCAGGGATTGTGCTCGGGGTCCTCGACCACCCTCCACTATCTGTCCTTTGGAGCCGGGCCCCGTCGCACCGCATCCTCAGCTAGGATCCTTCGCTTGCTTACTGGCTTCCCGGGGTAGGTGTGCCGGGGGTGGGGAGTCCCGGGGCTGCACTGCGCTGCCCTCCCACCCGCGCCACGGGGACGGTACCCCGGCAAATCCCCGCCGGGCCGCAGACCTGGGTGCGCACTTCCCGACGCCTCCCAGCTGCGCTCGAGGTCGGTCCCCCAGAGGGCGCTCCGGGCAGGTGTCCACCTTCCCCAGGCCAGAGATTGCGGAGGCAGGGGTTCGGGGACCAGCAGAGACAGGCGCCGTTGGGCAGATTGGGCGCAGGTGCACAGGGGAACTTGGGGATCTTGAGTTGACAATCCAGGAGAGATCAACGTGGCAGAAGAGGCAGAATGCCGGCGCTCCCTGTATTTGACGGGGCAGGAGCCTTTGAAGGCCCAGCTCAAGAGCTTGGACTATCCGGCAGGAGAAGCCGTGGAAGCGTCTTAAGCACATCTCTGTGGCAGGGTATGGTCTGTGACAGGAATATGACCAGAAGTTGCCCCCATGCGGTTGGAGAAAAGGGAGTGTGGGAGATGAGAAAAGGAGCAGAGGAGTATTGTTGTATAGAGATGTCAGAGGATGGGTAAGGATGAGCTGGACGTCTATACAAGATCTGGTGACCCAGAGAATCAGAAGGTAGAGAGAGGGTCATGGGTCCCCAGTGGTTGGAGGAAAAGTGAAGGAAGGGCTGGAGGGGGTCCAGATTTTTGAACACGGCAGATATTAAATACTGGCTTCACATGCTTCATCCCTTTTAATAATCCTCACAAGGGAATATTAGACCCGTTT
Organism: Mirounga leonina; assembly: GCF_011800145.1. Lineage (NCBI taxonomy): Eukaryota > Metazoa > Chordata > Mammalia > Carnivora > Phocidae > Mirounga > Mirounga leonina. The sequence goes on from NW_023270624.1 coordinate 220,304, forward strand.
TACAGAGGAGAAAGCATAGAACAAGGACATCTGTAACTTCTCCAAGGTTCCCAAAGGCCAGCAGTAAGGGAAATGGTCAACCCAGATCTGTAGGATAACAGAGCCCTGTTCTCTATGCCTTCACAGACTGAAGGGCAGAGGACAGGGGAGATGAAGGAGGTGTGGATGAATCTAGAGGCAGGATGGAGGAAGACATCTGCCTGGGGCCTCTGAGGCAGGTCAGAGAAGAGGGGCTGCCCCTTTGCCCTTCCTTGCTCCCCTGCATCCAGCCCAGGGCCAGGCTCTCACCAATACTTAGTGTGTTTGCTGAGTGACCGAATGAGTGTGGAGAGAGAAGTGAAGTGGATCAGGCTGAGGAGGGGGAGACCCCACCTTGAGGAGACATCCGGCAGACCATTGGGTGTAGTGTCTGAAGCTCAAGAGAGGCTGGGCTGGGGAGCTGGAGAGGAAGCAGAGCAGAGTCCGGGCTGCATTTCCCCCACACCAGGGAGGGAGCCAGAGGCTTCCAGGGAGACAGGGAACGTACTGCAAGGTGTGAGAACGAGGAGAGCCTGAGGTTGGGTGCTCCGGAGGTGGAGGAGGGAAAAGGGATGAGGCCAGTCTTACGGGGAGCTCAGGTGGTTCATACAGAGTCAGGCAGTGAAGAGGAGGAGAGAGGATGTTAGCTGAAGGGGCCTATGGAGGAGGATGGCCCAGCTGGACCGTGACACGGCTGGTGGGAAATGTGCCCTGCATTTGCCCTGGGGAGCTCCCCAGCCTGATGAGGGATGCTGGAGCAGAAGCATAAACACTTCAGTTGCAGCCAAGTGTCAGGACAACCAGACTGGGTGGCCAGGTACTGGCAGGTGAGAATCTCGGGGAAGATGAAGCTGACCCCTCAAAAGTATGCAGTTAGCCCTAGATTCACATTTTTGTGGATGCAGCTCTGCCCCTAAATTCCTGGCTGTGTGGCCTGGGTCCCAACTTCCTCTCCCTGCACCTCAGTTTCCCCATGCATAGTAGTGCAAATGAGCAAGCACTTGAGGGGCTGTGCTTGGGCTGGACTTTATGGCTTGGGGTCCCGGTCTAGTTTCAAAAAGCAGTTCCTTGGCAGTGTCCCTGTGGAGAGGGCAGGTGGCAGAGGACAGGCCCAAGAGGCTTTGTTTGGGGGGCTTAGTCTAGAGAGAGGCTGTCTGTGCTGCTGGACAGTGGGCAATCAGCTCAGGGACATGTAGGGGAAGCAAGTGACAGCCGGGCAGCTGGTTGCCCTGGCCTGAGGACACTGGCCCCTGCCGTGGGCTGAGTCTCGTGTGGCCAGCCATTCAGTTCTCTGCTGTCCCTGTTCCTCAGCCCTGAGCCAGACCCAGGTGTGGACAGAGCAATGGGGGAGGGACGGGGCATGCCAGTGAGGCAGGATGTGGGGGCTGGGCCACCTTACTGGGTCCTGTGGGCCACTGGCCCCATCTCAGTCACTGTGGCTTAAGGGCTCTCTTCCTCCTCAGAGCACAGAGCCCACACAACCAGGCACTCGACTGAGAATGAGGTGTGACAAGGATTATCTGGCCAGCTCCACCCTGTTCCACCCCCACGCTGCCCCAGGCAGTGGGACCTCAACCTAGGGAAGGAGACTGCAGTTCTATGCCAGTCACAAGCTCTGGTGCCTGTTCAGGGTGGCTCAGGGAGGATTTGGACCAGCCCCATCCTGCAGGGGTTTTGCTGAGTGCCAGACTGGCTGGGACACAGACATGGTATCAGATATCTGTATCGTAGGGACAGAAGTGCTCAGGACCCCCACGAGGCCCAGCTGGTAGCCGTGGGCTGCAGAGGAAGGGGGCATCACTTCTAGCTGGGGGCTTCTTGAAGGGATCTGCAGAATCCAGGGAAGGGAATTCCAAGTAGGGCAAAGAACCCCTCCAAGGCTCAGAAGCAGGGAAGTCCAGATGGTATATGGGGACTTGTGGGTAGTAGATGAGGCTAGAGGCTCGAGGGGGCCGGGGGTAAGGTGGGGGAGGTGAGGCAGTTGGAGGGGGCAGGAGTCAGCGGCACACCTGGAAAAGAGAAGTTCTGGGCAGGGAGGCTCCTGGTCAGGTCCCCTGAAGGCACTGCCAGAGGTGCAAAACAAGGTGGGGGCCCACAGCAAGGGGGTACCACAGGGGAGGAGGCAGGGGAGGGCAGGGATGTGTGCTAGTCTCTGGCCTAAGTCACAGAATGGGTCATGAAGGTGGTTTACCAGATGGGAACCCTGGGAGGAGGGGCGCAGGTAGGGACATGAAGGCTGCTCAGGGAGCCAGGTCCTCCAGGAGGAGGTGCCCTGGGGACTTCCTGGGAGACCCCAGTTGATACAACTGGGCCAGATAAGGAAGGAGGAGACTTGGGAGCACCTGACTGTAATAGGGCAGAAGGCAATCCGGGAACCCAGGAAAATTAAGTGGGGTCTTAGCCTGGAGGGAGAAGTTCTCTGTGTCTAGCTTACACTCCTCCCGCTGTTGGTTTGGGCGCTTTCCCCCACAGGGCAGATTTCTCGCCACCAGGGCCTCGCCGGCACCCTCCCCCCCCGCCCAAGCTCTCTGAGAGGCCTCTCCGGGAGGGAGGTGGGCCGGGGAAAGGGTCTGGAGAGCCCCTCACGCTCCCTGCGCTGACTTCGGAGCCAGAGGCAGCCGACGTGTCCAGCTGGAGCCAGGGATTCCTGAGTTTCGATCCTTTTCAGACACTGGCTTCCTCTGGGATCTCAGTTTTCCGGTCACGCCGAAGGGAGAAGTCTGCGAGCAGGAAGGTGCGGGCATTCAGGGCTGGCAGCGGCTGGGCCTGGGTGGGGCAGCCGGGCGCGCCCCGGCCGCGCTCCCGCGCCGCGGGTCACCTCCGCCACCCCCCATCCCAGGCCAGGCCAGGGTGTAGGTGGCCCCGCGAGCAGGCGCAGGTCAGGGTGGCGAGTGGGGGAGCCCCGCCACGTGGCCAGCGAGGTCAGCAGGGGTTCATGGGAAAGGACTTGTCGGCCACAGGAGAGGACATCCTGCCTGCGTTTCCCTCTTCCTGCGGCAGGAGCCCACGGCCCCGATTTAGCAGCGCTCGGGGGCCTCCTCTGAGCCAGCTGGGCTGTCTGATAACACGGCCCGTCCTGCCGCCCGGGAGCGGAGTCCTGACCCCAGGCGGGCGGGCTAACTGCCTGGCACAGCTGGCTGCACCCGCAGCTGGGCTGCGCTCGGAGCTCAGCGTCTGCCAGGGTGCCTCTCCTCCCCGTCACCCTCAGGGGGTCCTCCGGCAGCCCATGCTCCCACTCCGCCCCACCTCCCTCCCTGCTTCCAGCGGGACCTTTCTAAAACACAGATCTGAGTTTTCCGTGGCACCCCCTCCCCCCGCCCGAGCAATAAAGCACCAACTTCTTGAGCTGGTGGTCCAGACCCCTCCTGCTATGGTCCCAAGGGCATCCCTAACCCCGTGTCCACCTAGCCTGTACCCACCACACACCCCAGCTCCCAGCACATGACCTTCCTCCTGCTCTAGATACGCCCTGCCTTTCACCCCACCTTTGGAGGGGTTGCCAAGAACTGCAGGTAGGGGATGGTGCTTCTCCAAGTGGGTGGGTTCGAGGGGGCTCCGTTCCCACACGCTGCCCCCAGAGCATGGAATGCGGGCTTTCAGGCGGGTTTGGGGGAAGCCCTGATCCTCACCCTTAGTGCAGAGCTTCATCCTCAGAGCTACACTAAATTCTACCCAAGGGAGATTTATTCGTATTAGGCGGCACACACATGTGCATTTGGAGTGTCTGGCGGTGGAGCCTCACCTCGGTGTCAAAACGGCTAATCAAACTACTTTACTCTAGGGTATGCGAAGGTTTTAGCTTTGTGTCATGGCTTACTGTGTCCACCTTGGACATTAGGAGTTAAGGCTGGAGGGTGAAATGGCTCACTTGGGCAGCTTTGAAGGAGTGTCGGGTGTCAGGTATCTGGTCCCAGATGGCATGGGGGCTAAGGGGTCAGAAGGGGCAGGTGGTTGTCCACATTCCCCAAGGAAGGGTCTGGTGGGGTGGGCAGGTGGGGTCCTAAATTTTTTACCACTTCTTGGACATTTTTATCTTGATTGTCCCAGAGACCTTTCAAAAGCGGCATGCCCTGCAGACACATGGCCTTTCTCCCAAGTTTCCCCCCGGCCAACGTGCCTACCTCAGTGCAGGACATCTCCACCTCTGTTGCTCACCTCCACACCTGCCCACACACTCTGTGCTCTCCCTTTGCTCCCCAGACCCTCAGGGAAGTCGGGGCAATCACGCCAAGTCTCATGCTGGGGACACCACCATGAAAGGCAAGCATAAGCCCCTCCTCCTTGCACTAAGCAACTGCCAGATGCAATGAGCCAACCACTGCATGGAGCTGCAGAAACATGCAGCAGGGGCCCAAGGAGGGGGCCTCAACTTGTGACTCTAGGGTTGGAGGGAGCACCAGTCATCTGTAAGGCCATGCCAAGAACGCAGCTTCTGCCCCCAAGTAGCATAGTGGTTTTAGTCAGGAGAGGGACTTGTATTCTAGAAAGATAATCTAACCATTGGGTAACCCTGGACCAGTGGGGAGACACTGGCGTGGCAAGCCAGGGGATGGACGTTGAGGCCGGCCGGACGGTGGGTTGAAGAAGCAGGGGACTGGACGGGGGCTGTCCCATGATCTGGCTCTCTGGGCAGAAGGAAGGCGTCCCCTGCTAGGTGTCTGAGTGCTGTAAGTGCGAAACACTTTGCTCGGGGGGAGGGGCAGGGAGAGAAGAGGGGCAAGCCTGGAGCTCCCAGCTCCCCACTGGCCGTTGGTGCTGCCTCTGAGGATGGACATGACTTCGTGACCCATTGGCTGTGGGGGCTGAGTGGAGTCAGGAATGCCTGACAGGTGACCACCACTACGATGGCAAACAGTGGAAGGGAGAGCCGTGCTTCCAGGGCTGATGGAGAAAAGATCGTTCGATCTGCAGAAACGCAAAGAATGCAGACATGCACGGAGCAAGGAGTAGTTGCCGTGATCCTGCACCCCAGAGATAATCTCTGAGCAGCATGTTAACACCTGTGCCTTTAGTTTTCTCAACTGCAAAATGACAAGAACAGTACCCACCTCAGGGGGCATGAGTGGGGTGTGGGGTGCGCAGGTGCGCAGGCCTGGGCTGGTACACAGAAAGTGCTAAATCCGTGTTTGCTATTATTATCCTAACAGGATGTATGGGGTAAGCAGAATTTGGGGGTCAAAGAGTATGAGCCTTCGTTTAGTGCTATGAGTGCCTATTTGCCTATTTGCCCACATCCTTGCCAATACTGGGAATTGCCTATCTTTTAAACACGTGCTCATCTTGTGGGGTGGGGAGTTGTGCGCTCTGTGGCTCCAGTTGTCCTGCCCCGCGGTGGGTGTTGTCTGGTCTGAGGGGTGGGGCGGGGTGCCCTCCCAGAGACATGCTGGAAGCATCTCCCCCGCCCCAGGTCCAGAGCTCAGGAAAGCTGCCAGGGAGGGTGGAATAGCTCAAAGGTGGGCCTGGAGCCCTGGAGGGTGCCATCACCAGGAGGAGGGAGCACACTGGTGAGCAAGGCCAAGAGCCTCAGGCTGGCCTGTGACCGAGGACCCTTTTCTGTGGCCTCCTTGCCCCACATCTGTTCCATCTACCTGACAGCCCAAGGTCCCCCATATGCTAGCCTTGCACGTCCTGTCTGTCCTGTGTGTTCTCCTGGGCCAGCAAGCTCCTGCTCAGCCTACCAAGCACGTTTCAGCTCACCCCGTCCTACCAGCAAGGCCTTCTCGGACCACCCCCTCCCACCACCACCACCACAGCTGTGGCATGCAAAACACTTAGCAGGCAGTGACGGCCATGGGCTCAGCGTGCATGAGCCAGCAACAGTTTGTTCTTGCGACGGTTTGTAACGTGGTATTATGTTATGTGTGGCTCCCTATCATCCTGGGGACAATTCTCATTTTGCACATGGGAAAACTGGGGCTTGGAAAGAGGAAGGGGCTTCCTCGAGGCCATACAGCCAGAGAGTGGCATTGTGGGGCACGCAGCCCGGCTCAGGGAACGCTCTGGGAACAGCCCCTCTTATCCCAGCTATCTCAGTCTTGTAGGGTCAGGGGACTGTGGCCTTTTGACCCTCACCCTTGACCTCTGGAGGCACAGAGGTTACCAGCCAGTTTTGGGGGGTGCGGGGGGGAGGACTCTAGGACTGAACACCCTTGTGCCTCCCCTCCAAGAGTGAAGGGAGAGGGAGGACCTGGAGCAGGTCTCCCCAAATCTGCCCAGCTCTAGGACAGATGCATAGAGACCCCAAGCCCGGCCTCACCTGGCCAGCTGTCCCCCATGTTTCTCCTTCAGCTTGCCTCGAGTATGTAGCCTGGCCCCTGGATGCCTCTGTCGTCCTGGGCACAGCTGCTAGGGAGAGTGTGGATCAGACTGGCAGGACTGCCACATAGTACCCATCACCCACAGGGTGACCATGACAGCATCTGCGGTAAGAAATTGTCAGTGTGTGGAGAGGCACCCCCGAGCTCACCGACCATCCCGACTTCATCCCTGGGTTGCCGTGCTGGACCCGAGGATAGAGCCGTGACCAAGGACAGGGCCAGGGGAGGGACAGAGCACTCAGACTCCAGCCTCCAAGCAGGATCAGGGATTCTCCAAGCACAGAGAGCAGGAAAGGACAAAGGACACAACCTGAGGCCAGCAGGGAGGTGGGCAAGGACCTGGTGGATGCTGGAGGTGGCAGGGGCACTGGGAGGTGAAGCCGGCCAGGAGGGCAGGACCTGTTGGGATGGGCTTCACCCTGGAGGCCAGGCCAAGGGTATGCACAGCTCCAGAGGGCCACAAGGAGCCAGTGAAGGTGTCCTCAGGCCATGACAGCCCTCTGGGCTGAGGGACAGATTGGAGACAGGAAAGGAGGCTGCTGGGGAGCAGAGAGGCAGGCACTCGGGGTTGTGCTGGGAGAGAAGGGGACAGAGAGATGTGAGGACTGGGAACTGGGCAGGGATGTGCCTCTGTGGGTCCTGGAGCCTCAGTTTCCTCATTGCCGACTAGACTCGTGATTCTTCCCTTCCTCCCAGGTTGTGTGAGGATCAAAGGAGGCAATGACCTCAAGGCCATGGTCAGTGCCTAATGCACAGGACTCCCCACACCCCAGCCTCCTGCCACTCGCCCCTCACCCAGGATCCCAGCGCTGCTCCCACAGCTGGCCGCCTGTGGCTGACGCCAGGGTCCTCACTGCCCAAGGCTGCTGACAGCACAGAGAAGAGGAGGTGTGCACTCTGGCCTCCCTGACCTCGGCCCGGCGCCTGCCGCAACTGCTCTGTTGAGAGCTGGGGGGCCAGGGCCGCCGGCCAGGGGAAGGAAGAAGCTAGTTCCTGGGCCAGGAACAGGAAGGCAGGGGGAGTGCGGCAGAGGCCAGGATGACAGCGCTTCCTGCTGTGGGAAGGGAAGGACAGTGGGGACAGACAACAGCCCGGCAGGAAGGATGCATCTTCGTTGGGGTCGCAAGTGGGGGCTGGGCGCATGGAACCTCTGGGCAAGACAGTCATTGGGTCAAATCTGTCTTAGCTACTGAGCATTCTGGGGTACACATGGTCACCAGGGAGCTTGGTCTTTAAAAATGGAAACATATCTTCCAGAGGAATGACAGGGTCTGACATAGTTCCAACATAAAGGAAAACGTGAGGCCTGTTTAGCCAGCCAGTCAGCCATCCACCTATCCTTCCATTCACCCATCCATTCAACCATGTATTTATCCATCCATCCATCCATCCATCCATCCATCCATCCATCCATCCATCCACCTATCCTTCCATCCATCCAACCATTCACCCATCCTTCTATCAGTCTGTCCATCTATCCTTCTACCTAGTCATCCCTCCTTCCATCCTTTCATCCATCTTTCCATCCATCCTTCCATCTACCCATCCATCCAACCATCCATCCATCCATCCATCCATCCACCCATCCTTCCATCTATCCATCCTTCTATCCGTCTGTCCATCTATCCATCTATC
>NW_023270624.1:228283-335669 GCF_011800145.1 Mirounga leonina
TTATCCATCTATCTATCTATCCTTTTATCTAGCCATCCCTCCTTCCAACCTTTCATCCATCTTTCCATCCACCTGTCCATCCACCCACCCGCCCATCCATCCATCTACCCATCCTTCCATCTATCTGTCTGCCTGTCCATCTATTCTTCTATCTAGCCATCCTTCCTTCCATCCATTCATCATCCATTCTTCCATCCCTCCATCCTTCTATCCATTTGTCTGTACATCTGTTCTTCCATTTAGCCACACTTCGTTTCAACCATCCATCCATCCTTCTATTCATCTATCTGTCCTTCTATTCATCTATCTGTCCATCTGACAATCCAACTAGCCATCTTTCCATCCATCCACCCATATTTCCATCCATTCACTCATTCATTCACCCATCCACCCATCCGTCCATCCACTCATCCATTTATTCATTCAACAAATATTTATGGAGTCTTGATTCTGCGTGAGATGCTGTGCTAGACATGCGGTGGGGTAAAAAGGAGACTGTCCTGGTCCTTTGAAATTTACCCCCACTGAAGTTTACTGTCTAGTAGAGGAAATGGAAAAACACAAGTGGAGGGGCACCTGGGTGGCTCAGTCGGTTAAGCGTCTGTCTTCAGCTCAGGTCATGATCTCCAGGTCCTGGGATTGAGGCCCATATGGGCTGCCTGCTCAGCGGGGACTCTGCTTCTCCCTCTCCCTCTGCCTGTCACTCCCCCTGCTTGAGCTCTCTCTCTCAAATAAATAAATAAAATCTTTAAAAAAAAAAACATAAGTTGAACAAACAAATAAATAAAGAAGATAATTACAAATTGTGACAAGAAGGATGAAGCAACCAGGAAGTTAAGATGGATATTAGAGGGGGACTTAGGTTTTGGAGGGGGTGAGTAGTCATAACTAAGCTAAGGCCTGAGCATGAGAAGAAGCCAGCCTGTGCAGGGCATGTGAGAGGAGGCAAATCAGGAGGAGTATGTGCAAAGGCCCTGGGACAGGAAGGAACATGCATGTTATGGAACAGCCTGAAGGGCATGATGGCTGAAGGACATGAACACAAGGTGAGAGTGGCCCAAGAGGGTATGGAAAGGGGGTCAGGGACCCAGCCACAAGTTTGGATTTTCCTGAAAATGCAGTGGGAAGTCACTGATGGGATTGAAGCACAAGCATGATATGGCCCATTTCTGTTTCTTAACTGTCACTAACAACTATGTGCAGGACTGAAGGAGGGTAAGAGTAGGCCCAGGAGCCCCCACTTTGGGGCTGAGTGCAGTTGGGCAGGCCCCATTGGGAGAGCAGGGGCTGGCTCTGGGATGCTTTGGTGGTGTGTGGTTAGACAGGGTGAGGAGAAGCGCATCCATAGCTGGTCCCATACAGGAGATGGGAGCTATCAAGGAGAAGCCTTGGGCGGGGTGAAGAGAGTGTGAGTCTGGAGTTTAGCATCAGAAATATGGGAGCCGGGGTGTCTGTAGGATGGCCAAGTGCTATGGCAACTGGATAATTCAGGCTGGAGTTGAGAGAAGGACAGGAGGTAGAGACTCTGGAGGTATCTGGACACTTAGGGGAGATACATGTGGTGCTGGGCAGAGGGGAAAGAGGAAGACAAGGAGACAGTGAGCTCACAAAAGGTGGCAGAGGAGGAGTGCCCACTGGTCCTGCAGCATGGGGGTCATGGGAATGCCTTGACCAATGGCTCCATAAAACAGGGGTGGCATCTGCACCCCAGAGGGAGGATGAGCAAATGTGGGAGGAGGGGACAGCAAGCAGAGTTTTTGCTGTGGAGGGAAATAGGAAAGGGAGCAGGGCTGGAAGGGAATAGAGGATCAAGGAATTTGGGAGGGGTAGGGTTGTTTATAGGATGGAAGATGGAGGGTTTGGACTTGGGAGGGGGAAGCGTCAGAAGGTTTCCAAGGCCCAGGCAGGGAGTGAGGAGTTTGGATGTAGGAAGATGATCTCCATCTAATGGCTTTACTTCATTAATGCTGACAGTGAGGGAGGAGGGAACACCCTGAAAACTTCAGTCCAAGGGCCCATTAGGGTCTGCCTACAAGACAAGAAAGGGAAAGAGCTCTGGCTTTGCACTGCACACTGAGCCAGTGGGGGCCATGGTGGTGCTGCAGTGTTGGGCTGGAAGGTGAGAGGCAAGGAAACAATCCAAATCATGGGCCAAGGGCCACATGGGTGAGGCCAGGAAGAGGTATCTATGGGGAGGGGTCCCTGGACTGGAAGTTTTGATGAGGCTTAAGAACTTAGAGGCTGTCGGACAAGGGCACCTAGCAAGAGGCAGAGGGGATGGGGAGAGCAGCACAGGAAGGCAGGAACTCGGTGATGGCGTAGCTTCTGGTAAGGACCAGGTCCAGGGTGTGCCCAGGAAGTGAGTGGCTGAGAGGAGGAGGGAGGACAGTGGAGATGAGGACCACAAGGGCCAGGACACTGGTGAGTCATCTCTGTGGATGTTGAAACCATGGGGAATGGCCTGAGTTGGGGTGGCGGGAGCTGGAGAGCCAGGAGCAAAGAATGAGGGGGAGTAACCAGGACAACAGCTAATGACAGCTTTAGCAGGGAGCAGGTGGTACCATCAGAGAAGGGAGATGACCACAGGAAGCTCTCCGCTGCCAGGCATGTGCCATGGAGAGCACTACTACCTCAAGGGGCAGTGGTGCTTCAGAAAGCCAGGTTTCAGTTAAGGCAGAAGGGATGGAGGAGGACAGTGAGGTCTACAGCACAGTCTGCTGATCATACAGGGCCTGGTGGATGTGAGTGAAGACAGGGCCACTGGAGCAAAAAAGGAGAGACTTGCACAGATGGATAAAAGTGTTGGCAAGGACAACAGATGGTCTATCTGTTTAGTACAGTGATGCGGATGCTTCCTTTGGTGGTATGGTGGCCTCTAGGGAGGAAGATCCTACAGGCCCCATTCGCCATCCATCAACCCACTCCAGCATCCACCCTTCCACCCATCCACCCCCATCACCTATCCACTCCCATCCACCCATCCACCCACAATCCAACCATCCACCCCCCATCTACCCATCCACCTCCATCCACCCATCCGCCCTCTGTTCACCAACCCACCCATCCACCCATCCTCCCACAATCACCCACCCATCCACCCCATCCACCCATCCACTCCCATCCACCCATCCACCCAAAATCCAACCATTCACCCTCATCCACCCATTCTCCCACAATCCACCCACCCATCCACCTGTTCACTCCCATTCACCCATCCACGCTCCATTAACCAACCCACCCATCCACCCATCCTCCCACAATCCACCCACCCATCCACCCACCACCCACCCATCACTCATGCATCATTCCATCCACACTCCATCTACCCACCATCAATCCATCCAACTATCCATCCACCCATCCACCCTCCCACCTACCCACCCATTTATTCATCTGATCATCCATCCCCCATCCTACCATTACTGAATTCATCCCCTACACCTTCGGTGTGCATCTCCTCTGTACTGAACTTAGGAAGGTGAAGAAAATACAGCCTCTTTTCAGATGTGACCAGAAAACCACAATTCAGTTTGAGAAGTGTTCTAACAACAGGGGCCCAGGAGGCCGAAGCTGCCTGAGTAACGTTGATTGCCCCACCACAGGGACGGGACATGTGAACCAGGCCCTGAAGGGGGGGCTCCGCAGGAAGAAAGGAAGTACAAATGTCCAGGGCAAAAAGATAGGTGAAGGCAAAGACTTCAAGATATGAAAAGCCTGGGGGCGCCTGGGTGAATCAGTCAGTTAAGCATCTGCCTTCAGCTCAGGTCATGATCCCGGGGTCCTGGGATTGAGCCCCGCATCGGGCTCCCTGCTCAGCGGGAAGCCTGCTTCTCCCTCTCCCTCTGCCCCTTCCCCACTGCTCGTGTTCTCTCTCTTCCTGTCTCTCTCAAATAAATAAAATCTTTAAAAACAAATGATATGAAAAGCCTGGCCCTTTGGGACAATGGTGAGAGCTATGTGTCTCTCAGAGATGTGTCAGGAGATGAAGTGGGGAGAAGGGCAGTGGGCAGAGTCCCGGCGTGCCCCTACTTCATCTTGGAAGCAAAAGGGAGCTGCGCAAGGAAGCTGCGCTGACATGTGCCACAGCTCCATAGCCAGGGGTGCCAGGGGTGCCAGGGATGTACCCAGGATGTATACCCCAGAGAAGGGGACCCTCGGCCTCCCCGGGGGTCCTAGGGCAAAGCTGCAGGCCTCAGCCTGGGGCAGATGGGTGCTGGCAGCCGTGCCTCTCCTCTGGTGGCCACACACTGGCCTCAGGCCTGACCCCTGACTGGTCCACTGGGAAGGCAGTTATTTCATCCCCTGCAGGTCCAAACCCAAGCCCGCTGTCCTTCCTCTTCTGTTGTCAGAGGCCAGTTGTCTGCTTGCTGTGGCTTTATTCACTTTCCACTTCCTGGAAAATCCTATTTCTCCTTCAACACCCAACTCAGAGGTGCCCTCCGGGATTTCTTCCTAGCTTCCAACTACCCGAGGGGAGCCTCCCCTTTCCAGGGCACCCCCTTCCCAGCAGCCTTGGGGTGTGCAGTGGAGGCTGGTGTGCATGGAGGGCTAACACTCACCCTGGGGAAGATGGAGCTGGTGGCAGGAGGGGGTGCTCTGGGTTCAGGCTAAGGAGGGATTTTGCAGTGGTCACAGCGGCCAGGCGAGGAGTTGCCTTCTGAGATGGGTGCTGCTGTCCAGCAGGAGGGCCTCCATTTCCCTGTCTGTGCAATGGGACTAGGTGCTCAGTGAGGACCTTCTGCCTCTGACCTACAGTGCTGTGGTGCCTAGAAAGTTTTGGCCAGCAGGCAGCATGGAAGGGAGGGACAGGCCAGGCCCTGGCTAGTGGCTGCCTTGTCCATAGGATGCCGAGAAATGAGATTTTGGTGTACAGAACGTGCCATCCTGGTACTGTTTCCTAGGGCAGGTCAGGGTCAGGGTGGTATAAAGCCAAGTACAGTGGGGGGCCCTGGGATCCACGTCCCACAATTAGCTGCCAGGGCAGGACAATGGGCATCAGAGGACTGGGGAGGATGGGGGAGGGATCTGTGGGACCGGAGAGGGCTGCGGGCTGGGGCCAATAGTGGGCTGTGCCCCCCAGGAGGACAGGGACACAGGGGGAGGGACAGGACACAGCCCTGGGCCTCCAGCCACGCAGTCCTCTCTTCCTGTTGTCTCAGGATGGTCCTGGCAGGATGCATCTGCCAGAGTTCCAGGTCCAGGCCTCCCCCAAGGCCTGCTCCCACCCCCACCGGGATCTCACACACACGCACACACACGTGCGTGCACACACACATACGCACACACGCCCATGGGCACGCACACACTGACCTGTCAAAGATACATGCATACACATCCGCACACAAAGCCACACACACCACTTACACACCAGCCCCACAAACATGTGGGTCCACGCCCACAAACACACACACACACACACACACAAGGACCCACACCTATCGACATGCACACACCCAGGCACACGCTATCCTGCTGGAAGGAGGACGGTAGGCTGGAAGCTGCAAGGGCGGCAGGAGGGTTTTCAAGCAAGCAAAGCAGGGTTATTTGTGTGTCTGGGGTCAAGCCCTGGGGGAAGGATGAAGGAAGAAGGCCCGGGGACTGGAGGGAAGCTAGGGCAGCCAGAGGGGGCTGCGAGGGTGGACAAAAGCCGATGGAGCCAAGGACATATGAGGAAAACGCCACGGGACCCGGGAGAGGGTGAGCTCATGGGCAGAATTTGGTGGGAAAGCCAGGGCCCTTGGTTCTGGGCATTTGGGGAGGGGCCGCGCAGTGCGAGACGCCCCCCCTACAAGCAGCCGCAGTGCATCTACAGTGCAGGATGGAGGGGCCTTCCAACAGACATGTGAGGCTCACACACTCCAGGTCTCCCCCAGTGTAGGATGAGGCCTGCAGTCTCCCCCGTCGGCTTCATGCTGGCAGCTGAGCCTATGTGCGGCCAAAGATTGGGGTTCGGTTAGGTCAGGGTTCACTGGGAGCTGGGACCAGTCTGCTGCCAGGGACCAGGGCCAGGGGCACCTGAGGTAGAGATTACTGATTGTCTTGGGGCCTTGCAGGTATGGCCCAGGGCCAAGAGCTCGGGCAGCCCCTGCCCTAGGGAAGAGTATGGTATTATGGGCAGGGAAGGTCCATCAGGACCCGACTGACGTCACCATGTCACCATGTGATCTCACGACCCAGCGCCATACTAACCCTGTCTTCCACCCCAGGCCTGGCGAGTGGCTACTCCATGACCCCCCCAACCCTAAACATCACGGAGGAGACACACGTCATTGACTCCAGGGACAGCTTGTCCATCTCCTGCAGGTACTCAGTCCTCAGCCCGGGGGGACAGGGGCCTGGGTCCCCCCAGGCCAAGGGGACCAGAGAAAGCCAAGGCAGGAGACGGTAGAGGAGAACCCATGGAGAATCCCTACCAACCAGGAGATGGTAGAGGTAGAGGGCAGAGGGGCCTCAAGGCTTAGTGGGGCTCCCTGGTCACCTGGGTGTGGGTGCCTGGAGGCACGGACCATCCCTGGCCCTGCAGACACCTTGTGCCCACCCCTACTCCTGGGTCACTCCACGCTGACTCCAGGCCAGTCCCTGCCCACCTTCCATGTTACCCTGCATGGACCCCAGGTCCCCTACACCCACCCCCAGCCACCCTCCACTGGCTCTAGGCCCACCACACAGAGCTCAGACCCATTATGGTCCCTGCAGCCCGGGGATGATCAGCAGGCTTCTCTGCAGGCCAGCCTACCCCACGTAGGCCTTGGAGACAGGCAAAGGCCCCGAGGGGCCTCAGGGAGCACCCTGCCCCAGACTGGGTCCATGGCGTGTGCCCCCAAATTGGGCTGTTCTGACCTCTGGGTGAGACAAGCTACGGGCAAGGCTTGTGACCTGGGGCTGCAGCTGGGGCCCCTCTTGTGCTCTCATGTCCTCTGCCAGGGGGCAGCACCCCCTTGAGTGGTCCTGGCCAGGGGCTCAGGAGGCGCCGGCCACAGGGGAGAAGGACGGCGAGGACACAGGGGTTGTGCAAGACTGCGAGGGCACGGACACCAGGCCCTACTGCAAGGTGCTGCTGGTGCGTGAGGCCCGCGCCAACGACACGGGCAGCTACCGCTGTTCCTACAAGTACATCAAAGCCCGCATCGAGGGCACCACGGCCGCCAGCACCTACGTGTTCGTGAGAGGTGAGGGGGCAGGCCGCCCGGCCCTGCAGCTGCCCAGGAGGCACAAGCAGGGCCTGGATCCTGGAGGGCATCTGGCACCTGCAGCCCCGGGGCCCAGCCTGCGGGCCTGGGCAGGGGGGCTGCCCCACTGCCCCTCACCTGAGTCGAAGCCCCGCCTTCCCCTCCCACAACCTGCCCCCTCCCCTCAGACGTGGAGCAGCCATTCATCAACAAGCCAGACACGCTCCTGGTCAACAGGAAGGATGCTATGTGGGTGCCCTGCCTGGTGTCCATCCCGGGCCTCAACGTCACGCTGCGATCGGTACGGCCCTCCTCCTCCCCGACCCCCGCCCCGGGATCCGGCCCCCTCCTGTCCCGTCCCAGGGAGAGGCAGTCCCTGGTCTGGTCAGGAGAGAGGGCACTGACAGCCACCATGTCCCCGCAGCAAAACTCAGCCCTGCGGCCTGACGGGCAGGAGGTGGTGTGGGACGACCGCCGGGGCATGCGTGTGCCCACGCCCCTGCTGCGCGAGGCCCTGTACCTACAGTGTGAGACCACCTGGGGTGGCCAGGACTTCCTATCCAACCCCTTCCTCGTGCACATCACAGGTACGCACTGTCTGGTGCAGAAGGAGGATGGGGCATCCCCCAAATCCCAGGGACGGGGCCGCAGGGGCCATAGCCGGGCCCAGTGGGCACCCCGTGCCCTGTGCTGTGTGTGTGTGCCATCCTGTTTGAGGGGCGTGGGGGTCACTGTGCATGTGTCACCAGGCAACGAGCTCTATGACATCCAGCTATTCCCCAAGAAGTCGCTGGAGCTGCTGGTCGGGGAGAAGCTGGTCCTGAACTGCACCGTGTGGGCCGAGTTCAACTCGGGTGTCACCTTCGACTGGGACTATCCGGGGAAGCAGGTGAAGACGACGGCCCCAGCAGGGCCATACTGGAACCATCCCCCGGAGTCCCCGTCACTGCCTCCACCTGCCCTATGCCCACACAGTCCCCAGGAGTCCCCATCACTGCCCACGCCCACCCGGCCTGGTGCACATTGGCCTCTGAATAGGTGTGGACCCAGTCCTGCCCCAGGAGCCCCTGTCTGATGAAAGGGGCTGCCCCAAGGAAAATTCTGGGTCTGGGTGCAAGGCTTCCAGAGCCACGGCTGGGCTGGGGTATGTGCCCTTGGTGCTCAGTTCTGCCAGAGCCCACCTGCTCTGACCCTGGGCTTCCCCTGGGTGTGGGTAGGCAGAGCGGGGTAAGTGGGTGCCAGAGCGGCGCTCCCAGCAGACTCACACAGAGCTCTCCAGCATCCTGACCATCCACAACGTCAGCCAGCACGACCTGGGCCCATATGTGTGCGAGGCCAACAACGGCATCCAGCGGTTCCGGGAGAGCACCGAGGTCATTGTGCACGGTACGGCCTGGGGCTGGGCCGGGCGTCAGTCATCAGGCCTGGGGAACAAGGGTCCATGTGCAGTGTGGGCGGGGGTCAGAGGTCAGGGTGCACCTGAGCAGTGTGGAGTCTAGCCAGAGGGAAGAGAGGGCAATGAGTGGACCCCCGGAGGGCAGGGCGAGCCCCAGTCTGCAGGCGTCTGGCTGCTGGGGGTGCCGGACCATGGCTGGGCGTCCCTGGGCAGTGGTGGGTCAGTGACTCTAGGCCCTGGCTTTACACGGATGCCTCCCATCTGGCAGAAAAGCCCTTCATCAGCGTCGAGTGGCTCAAGGGTCCTGTTCTGGAGGCCACGGCAGGAGACGAGCTGGTGAAGCTGCCCGTGAAGCTAGCGGCGTACCCCCCGCCGGAGTTCCAATGGTACCAGCCCTGGCCCCTGCCCCCCGCTACCCCCCAGGCCCAGCACGAGAACAGACCACAGGGCGGAACCTCTCCTCTGAAGACACTCTAAGGAACGCGCACCTAATACAATATTTAAGCCAGAGGGAAAATTATCTTGCTACAAAACTGCGCAAGCTTGCACCTGCCAGTGGGCTGTCGTGTGTGGGTGTGCTGGGCGCCGTGCTGGGCTTCATCTAACCGATCCCTGCACCTGCTTGGTATCTCCGAGGGCCCCGCCAGCAGGACGAGGTCCTGGAGCTCTGGCCTGCCCAGCAGCAATGGCTTTGGGTTTCTCAGGCCTCCCTCTGAACAGGTTGCCACCCCCACCCCAGGCCCTCTTATCCAGAAATTCAGAGATGCCACAGGGGTTCCACAGACTGCTGTAGAGCCAGGCTCTGGGGCAGGCCTGAGCTGTGTGGCAGAAAGCAAGTTTCCAGAAAGCCCACAGGCTCCAGAGCCCCAGCTCTGGCCTGTGACCTGAGAGTAAGACCTTCCCTATGGGTGTATCAAGGGTCACTGAGGGGGGTCCACCCTTGCTAGGTGTTCCCCAAAAGCTAAGAGCTCAGGTTGGCATAGTACGCCCACACACACCCTTGGGTCATCTGAGCCTTCCGCATGGCCCAACGCTGGGAGGTCACACTCTAGCCTGACCCCCATGGTGCAGACGAGGAAACAGAGAGGTGGGGGAGGGGACAGGGCGTTCCTACCTGAGCTCTGAGCCCCCTGGGAGGGCTCTGCGTCATCCTTTCCCAGCTGGTCATCCTTTCCCAGCTGGCTGGAGGAGCCCTGCCCTTCGCAGCCTGGGAGAGCTCCCTCCAGACAGGATGACCTTTTTGGAAAGCCTGGGGCTGAGTGAGCGGAGGCCCCAGACATTCTCAGCTGGGATCTCACTGTGCTGGCTGTAGGCTGGCAGCAGGCTTCTCCTGGGGGGACCTCAGGAGGCCCTGGGCCTGGACCTGGTATAACCCTACCTCTGAAGCCACAGGCTTTGGGGTCCATTGGGGGCACCTGGACAGGACGAGCATTTGGGAGGGCAGGGGGCAGCCTGGAGCCTCCCTCACACGTCGGCCTCCTGGAGACCACTGGGGCTCTGTCCCCTGCCCTCCAAGCCCAGTGGGACTCACGCTGTTCTGCGAGGGGAGCCCAGCTCTGCTGCCTCCAGGGTCTGGCCCAGGCCTGATGCTCAGGCAGCTGGCTGTCTCTCACCATTCCCACTGCATCTGGCTTTTCTCCGCTTATTTGGCCAACATCTGCCTCCAAGAAGTGCTCACTGGGCCCACTGTCCACTGAGACACCAGCCCCGGGGCACTAGTAACCACCACAGCCCCACAGGGGACTCTTCTAGGCTGTCATGTGATGATTATAAATGAGTGGATGGAGATCTAGCCGACAGATAGACAGGCTGGTCCTCCGCTCCTAAAGCACCCTTTGTGTCCAGCCCGGTGCACACACTAAATGCTGTAACTCAGTTAAACCTCAAGACCCCTGCAAGAAAGTCCATTTTGTTTCCCCAGTGTTTAGACTGGGGACCCTGGGGGCTCAGGGCCGTGAAGGGGTTTGTGTAGGATCACTGATGCTGCAGGTGGTGGACTCAGGAGTTTGCACCAGAGCCTGGCAGACGACACAGCCTTGGGTTTACTCCGCCCTGTCCTGCCGTGGGACCCCGGCTGAGTCAGGTCCCTCCCTTACACCGCTGGCTGAATACCAGGGGAAAGACCATTTCCAGGTAGAGCCCGGCTTGCAGAGTGGCTGCCTTGTAGCACTCCCAGCTCAGGCCTGGGCAGGTGCCACCCCTTGGGGTGGAAGGCATCCGTTTATTTGCATGTGCATTTGTTTGCATATGAATATGCACTGAGGACCGCATGTACTGCTCTCCCCTAGTATGGGGACAGGGGGACAGTCTCTGCACTGCTCCATGGGGGTGACGGATGGCCAAGAGACTCACGTGTGAAAAGCAGGGTGCTCATGAGCAGGCAGGTAGAAGCAGGGCAGAGGGCAGGAGCTGGTTCCTAGGGCGGTTGCTCTAATGAGTGGGTATTTGTGTATGGGAGAGAGGGAGCCACGCAGGTGTCTAGAGGACTGAGCATCCAAGCAAGGTGGGGACAGCGAGTGCCCAGGCTCCAGGTGGGAGTGTGAGGACAGCAAGAAGGTCCTGTATCTGAAAAGCTCCAGAAAGGGCAGAGCTGGGGTCAGAAAGTGAGGCAGGGCCCCCCAAGGGTTAAGGCTGTGCTTCTAGGGGACCACACCTACAATCCTTCCCAGCACACACCACTCTGAGAGGCAGGGCGTACAGGGCGCTGTAGCTGGTCCCGAGCCTGCAGGGGCCGTGAGACCAGGGCAGACCCTGCAGACCATCCCCATAGCCCTCCGGTCGGCAGTCAGCTGCCCCAGCCCGAACCCCCGCCTGGTCCAGTGCAGGAGGTGGCTCTTGCTCGAGCCGGGCCCATCAGGACTCTGGCCCCAGTCTCTTCTGCCCTCTACTGCCGTTGTTGGGGCCTAGGTGCGGCAGGGGAAGAGGGCCAGGATGGGGCAAGAGTGGGGTCCACGCAGTCCCCTGAACTCCCTTCCTGCCAGGTACAAGGACAGAAAGTCAGTGTCCGGGCGCCAGAGTCCGCACGCCCTGGTGCTCAAGGAGGTGACAGAGGCCAGTGCAGGGATCTACACCCTCGCCCTCTGGAACTCCGCGGCCGGCCTACAGCGCAACATCAGCCTGGAGCTGGTGGTAAACGGTACAGGGGCGGGATGGGGGAGGGGGCACCGGGGGGCTGGCTGGGGGGAGGGTGGGGGGTGTGCTGACGGGGCCTGCTGACCAGCCGTCCGCCTCCGCCCCCAGTGCCCCCCCACATCCACGAGAAGGAGGCCTCCTCCCCCAGCACCTACTCCCGCCACAGCCGCCAGGCCCTCACCTGCACGGCTTATGGAGTGCCGCCTCCTCTCAGCGTCCAGTGGCACTGGCGGCCGTGGACGCCCTGCAAGGCCTTCGCCCAGCGCAGCCTGTGAGTGTGACTCCAGCCTGTTCCTTCCCCGCTTCCCGGCCCCATCCCCAACCTTGGTGTGACCCCCACTCCCTGCCTGCGCCCCTCCCCAGGGCCCTGCTCTAAGCTCGAACCCCGCCACAATTCAACGAGAGCCAATCCCTGACCTCACCTCGCCTGAACAAGGCCCGGACCCTCTCTCGCATGAGTCGGGCTGGGCCAGACACTGGGGATGGTGCAGCCCCCACCAACCCCCCTTGAAAATAAAGCCCCCCAGGACCCATAATTGCATCATCCAAGAGGACACAGGACCTGGGCTCCAAGTGGGCGGACCTGAGCTAGTTTTATGAGCCTTGTACTGAGTTCCGCAACACACCAACCATGCCCAGTTAGCTTTTCCTGAGCCCTGTTCATGATGACCCCTTATAGAGGAGGCAACCGAGGGTTGGAGGAGAGACCTGCCTCTCCCAAGGTCACGGCTGTAAGCAGCAGAACCCACCTGGGCCGTGCTCCTCTGTGCTGAGCTGGGTGCCAACAGGACAGAGAGGCCCGGGAGTATGCTCCGAGCAGGGACAGCTTGGACAAGCAAGAGATGGGAGAGGGTGCCAAGGTGGCCAGTGGTCTGGAGGGCACTAGGGAGCCGTGAAGGGCGCTGAATGGGCAGGAGTGGGGGGCCACATTTGCCGTTCAGCTAGAGATCCTTGTGGGCAGGGTAGAGGGTCACAGGCTGGGCAAGGATGGATGCTGGATACCCCGGGAGGAGACAGAGCGGCTGCACCCGGAGGCGGGCCGTAACCCCAGCATGGTCAGAGGAGGAGGTTCTGTAGGGGTGGCCTGCTGCCTCCAAGGCTTGTAGGAGATTCTTCTACACCACCAGGCACTTCCAAATTTGCCTCCCTCTGATGCTCTACCTTTATGCTCTGGACCACCTGACAGAACCCTGGGGTCCTGCTCTGCTCTGCTGGAGGCAGACAAGAGCCTCCCTTGGGACCCGAGACCCATGTCCCAACAAGAGACCAAAGGTGCTGGGGTCACACTCAGCCCAGGAAGGGGCTGCAGCTCTGGAAGGAGGAGAGAGAGGGTTTCCTGGAACAGGAGTGGTGGCTCTGCTGCCCCCCGACCCCGGGAGATCTAGGTGGACTTTGCAGGAAGGGGCACATCTCGAGTAAGGGATGGTGGGCGCTGCAGGCCAGAGGGGGACCGTGGGGCCACAGGTGTGAGCTGCTTGACGGGCAGCAGCCCCGAGCCTACCAGGGAAGGCTGTGTCCAGCAGCCCTCACAGGACAGGCTGTTCCCAGCAGCCGGCGGCAGCAGAGAGACCACATGCCACAGTGCCGCGACTGGAGAGAGGTGACCACGCAGGATGCCGTGAACCCCATTGAGAGCCTGGACACTTGGACCGAGTTCGTGGAAGGGAAGAATAAGGTACACGCACCAGCTGGTGCCACTGATGGGAAAGGAGAAGGGAGATGGGGAGGGGCCCTCTTCTGGCCTTCTCCACCTCTACCAGGCCTGCAGAGTCGCTCTGCAGTGTCTCTGGGCCTCAGCTCCCCTTCCTGCCTGTGGATGGTGGGCTGAGGGGTGTGGGGACCTCCAGCTGCTTCCCAGACAGGGAAGCTTAGATTGAAGGCAGCCTGGCCAGGCCCTGGGCCCCAGCCACCCACAGGCCCCAGGGCTGGGAGGACCAGGCCTGGGGCCAGCCAGGTCCCCACCGAAGACAACTGAGCTGCTGGCCCAGCCTGGGGGCAATGCCTAGAAGAGGCCAGGCGGGGGAGGGGACTGAACAAAGGCACCCACTTCCTACAGTCACTTCCTGTTTTCCTACACACCTCCAGAGCCTCTTCCTGTTCCAGGCCTGGCCAGGAAGTGCCCAGCTTGGAATGGGGTGGGGGGGTTGTTTGGATGGTAGGCAGGGCCTACAGCGGCCCTCTCCCCTCCCCCTGCCTCCAAGTGTCCTACTCCCCAGGCCAGAGTCCTTCAGGAGACCTGGGACCCATTCTCTTCCCAGGCCACCACCCAGGGCCCTGAGAGAGGGGCCGTGAGCAGCCCTGGGGGGAAAGTGGCCCATCACAAGGATCTCATGCAGTGATCAGCCTTGCTCCACACCCCAAATCCTAGCCCTGGCTCGCACTGCCCATTGCTAGACTGGGCCTGTCCCCTGCCCCACGTGGCCACAGCCCGAGCCCATCCACACCCAGAGGCCTCGCTAGCCCAGCCTCACGTTGCCCTCCGACCTCAGCCTCAACCGCAGCTGCTCCTAGCCATGTCCTTGATTGTCCCAGAGGGGCCACCTCTGCCGTGCCAGGGCTCTGCCTCCTGCGCCCCACCGGAACCTTCCTGGTGCTGTCTCTGAGCCTTGGTCCTCTTCAGCTCGGGGCCTCAGTTATCCCCACCCCACTGCTGGGCGCAGAAAGGGAGGACGGTCAGGGTGGGAGGAACTTGGGCAGGCAATGGAGCCCTGTGCTCGTGCTCTGCGCAGACGGTGAGCAAGCTGGTGATCCAGAATGCCAACGTGTCCGCCATGTACAAGTGCATGGTCTTCAACAAAGTGGGCCAGGATGAGCGGCTCATCTACTTCTACGTGACCAGTGAGTGACCTGGGTGGGTCGGGAACCAGGTGGGCACAGGAGGCTGGAGAGAAGGCCTGGGAGAGGCCAGTGAGGCCAGGTGGGGCCCAGTGAGTTCTGATGCTGTGAGGCACTGGGACCCTGGGTTTGGGCGGGAGGGATAGATTTGGAGGTCATCAGCATATGGGCCGGGGTGCTGGTGCGCTGGGATGGAGGGGCACACTCTGCCCCTAACCCTGAAGGTGCCTCCCCACTGGGGTCCGTCCACTCCTTGTGGCTCCATCACCCTCCAGCCCCCTTCCCAACACAGCAGTTGGCTCACAGGCACACTCTTCCTGGGGAGAAGACCCGTAGCTTCCTCCGATGTTCAGATGCGCTAGTGACCCCAGGAAAGCTAAGAAGCCCATTGACGGACAGTCACTGGGCCCAGGAGTGTAGATGAGGGCACCCCGAGGAGACACGGGGCCAGAGAGAACCCTCTGCAGGAGGGAGCCGGGAGAGGAGCCCAGGAGCCCCACAAGGAGTGTGGCCAGCTGGACAAGAGGAAATCAGGAGCAAGGCGTTGCCACAAACTAGTGAAACAATGAGATTATTTCCAGGAGAGGACAGTGGTGGAAGGTGGTCAGCAGCGAGGAGGATGGGACAGGACCGCACCAAGTGTGCTGATATGGACTGCACCGATGGTCTGGGCTCCTGGGAGCAGTAGGGGCGGCAGCCCGGGTGGGGCTTGTCCAGGAGAGGGCTAGAAGGTGAGGCAGGAGGAGTCAGTGGGGCTGACTTCAGGGAGCTGGTCCCACTGGTCAGCGGTGGGGAGAAGAGGGGTGAAGAGGGCTCCCTGGTGGGGTACCCAGCCCAGATACACGTGATGCATGGTCCTGGTTGAGAGCAGAGTGAGTCCAAAGGCAGTTGGGAAAGGGAGAGCAAAGGGAGAGCGGGCACCACGGCAGGCAGGGAGGTGAGCCAACTCTGGGCGAGGTGTCAGGCAGCCTCCTCCTGCCTCCCCAGACATCCCCGATGGCTTCAGCATAAAATCCGAGCCATCGGAGGAGCCCTTAGAGGGCCAGGACGTGCGCCTGAGCTGCCGGGCAGACAACTACACCTACGAGCATCTGCGTTGGTACCGTCTCAACCTGTCCACGCTGCACGACGCACACGGGAACCCGCTGCTGCTCGACTGCAAGAACGTGCACCTGTTCGCTACGCCTCTGGCCGCCCACCTGGAGGAGGCAGAGCCAGGGGCGCGCCACGCCACGCTCAGCCTGACCATCCCCAGCGTGGCGCCTGAGCACGAAGGCGACTATGTATGCGAGGTGCAGGACCGTCGCAGCCATGACAAGCACTGTCACAAGAAGTACCTGTCAGTGCAGGGTGAGGCCGGCGGGGCTGCAGGGGAGGGCTGGCGGCGCTGTGCAAGGAGCCTTTCTTCCCTCCCAGAACGCGCCTGGGCTGCCACTCGGGGAGCCTGAACCTGCAGGAGGGTCCTCCCCCCACCCCCGCTGTGGAGGTCCACAGCCCTCCCCACCCGTGCGCCCAAACCGGATCCTTCCTAGAGCTTGGCGCCATCCGTCCCCACTCTCTGCTCCTAGCCCTGGAGGGCCCCTGCCCCGCACGCCCTCCTGCTTTCTGCAACTCCACTTAGCTCCCTCTCCACGCCCCCACCCCCCAGCCCTGGAAGCCCCGCGGCTCACGCAGAACTTGACCGACCTCCTGGTGAATGTGAGCGACTCCCTGGAGATGAGGTGCCCGGTGGCCGGGGCGCACGTGCCCAGCATCTTGTGGTACAAAGATGAGAGGCTGCTGGAGGAAGAGTCTGGTAGGGTGGTGGACGCGGGCCAAGGGCGGGGGTGCAGAGGCTCGCCAGGCCGAGGCCCCAGAGCCCTCTGAACTCAAAGCAACCCGCCGTCCCCTGCAGGAATCGACCTGGCGGACTCGAACCAGAGGCTGAGCATACAGCGCGTGCGTGAGGAGGACGCGGGCCGCTACCTGTGCAGTGCGTGCAACGCCAAGGGCTGCGTCAACTCCTCCGCCAGTGTGGCCGTGGAAGGTCCGCCCCCCGCCGCGCCCTGCCACCCACCTGCCCCACCCCCTGCCCCGCACTCGGCGCCTTCTCAGAGCCACCTCCCTCAAGTCGTGCCCACCAGAAGGGGAGCTGCTCGCAGGGCGCACCCTCCTCCCCCTAACACACACACACACACGCACACACAAGACTAGCCCCTTTCTGTCCACTCAGGCTCTGAGGATAAAGGCAGCATGGAGATCGTGATCCTTGTCGGCACCGGGGTCATCGCTGTCTTCTTCTGGATCCTCCTCCTCTTCATCTTCTGTAACATGAGGAGGGTGAGCTCTCCTCCCCCAACTGAGCCTCTCAACCACTCCTTGTGGGGTCTCTGTTCGCCCTGCACAGCCTGTAAGATAAGGAATAAGGTCCTCAACCGCCCTGGCTCACCTGGCAGTCTCACCTCCTGGGAAGCCTCGCTGAGCCCTCCATGCTGGGCTCTTGCACAACCAGAGGTTGTCAGTCCGTCTGTCCCCTCCTTGCTTGAGAGCCCCAAAGGAGATCCCATCTGTCCTGGGGAAAAGTTCACCCAAGACCGTGGTATGGCCAAATCAATTAGTTGTCCCCACCCCCACCCCAGCCAGCCCACGCAGACATCAAGACGGGCTACCTGTCCATCATCATGGACCCTGGGGAGGTGCCTCTGGAGGAGCAGTGTGAATACCTGTCTTATGATGCCAGCCAGTGGGAATTCCCCCGGGAGCGGCTGCACCTCGGTGAGGCGGTCCCCCAGTGCCCCCCACCCTACCCTGCGGCCCGCATAGACCGCTTCCCTCTCAAGTGCTGAAATCCCTCCATTCTCAGGCCAGAAAGTCATGCCTGGCCCCCACCTGGCCTGACCTGCCCATCTGGGCGTGCATCCTAAGAACTGGAGCCAAGGTTCCAGTTCTCAGGCCCCCCGGGGTCACTTCCCGCTGCTCTGAGCAGGGCGGGCCCATCACACCTGCTGGGAGAGGATGCAGGCCTTCCTGTCCGCCTCTCCTCGCCCTCTCTCTCTCGCTCCTGCTCTCCTTGCTCTTCCTGTTTGGCCGAGAGGGCTCCCGAGTTTCCTCCCCGTCCTGGGCCTTCCTTCCTGGCCCTCCAGGCAGGTCGCCCCTGCTGCCCGTCCCTCTTCACCCTCGCCCTTGAAGAGCTCACCTGGACCCGGCTCCCTGCCCCCCACAGGGAGAGTCCTTGGCCATGGGGCCTTCGGGAAGGTGGTGGAAGCCTCGGCTTTTGGAATCCACAAGGGCAGCAGCTGCGACACTGTGGCTGTGAAAATGCTGAAAGGTGTGCGGTCAGCGGGTGGAGGCGGCGGCGGTGGGACTGGCGGGGGCAGCGACTCTGGGTGGGCTGGTGGGTCTGTGGTTCGGGAGGGGAAACTGACGTTCAGAGCCAGAGTCTCCCCCAGGGTTCTTCATGGAGGCCCTGGGCTCGGATCTGAGGAATTCTTCCCAGTCCCACCGGAAACATCAGCCTCCAAGGGGCGAGCGGGACGAGCTGGGGACCCTACGCCCCCACGGGCAGGAGCTCTAGCTGCGCCTTAGCTAAGCCAGTGGCCGGGAAGAGGGACGCGCAGGGGTTGGGGGGCGGCGGGCCCAGCACCACGCGAAGCCCCCATGTCCCCTCCAGAGGGCGCCACAGCTAGCGAGCACCGCGCCTTGATGTCTGAGCTCAAGATCCTAATCCACATCGGTAACCACCTCAACGTAGTCAACCTGCTGGGGGCGTGCACCAAGCCCAATGGTACGGAGCTCGCGGCCCCTGGCTCCCTAGTGGGTGGGGCCTCTTGGGCCTGTATGGGAGGGGCCGGGCCGGGGCGGTGCTGGAGGGCGGGGGGGGAGGGGTTGTTGAGGTGCCTGCGCTCGGGCCTGCCCTCCGTCACCAAGCGCCTGGCTCCTGCCCTGCCCTAGGCCCCCTCATGGTGATCGTGGAGTTCTGCAAGTATGGCAATCTCTCCAACTTCTTGCGTGCCAAGCGGGAGGCCTTCAGCCCCTATGCGGTAAGTGGGAGCCCTGCCAGTGGCCCAAGCTCTGCTGGGAGCCCGCAGGACGCCAAGGTGGGCTGGGGGGAGGGGGAGGGGGAGTGGAATGTCTGCTGTGGGTGGCCGAGCCCCCCTCAGACCCCCTCTATGCCTTCGCAGGAGAAGTCCCCTGAGCAGCGAAGGCGCTTTCGCGCCATGGTGGAAGGGGCCAAAGCTGACCGCAGGAGGCCAGGAGGCAGCGAGAGGGTTCTCCTCTCCCGCCTCTTGATGGGCAAGGGCGGCGCAGGGCGGGCCCCTCCAGTCCAAGAAGGTAAGAGCCTGGCTTCCCCTTGCCGGAAGAGGTTTGGCTGGCAGGAGGATGCCTCATGATCAGGGGACTGTGGGAGAAGCTGGCCTCAGGCCCTCCTGGAGGGGCTTACCTAGGAGACTGTGTAATGGGCTCTTCCTTTGGGAGGGAGGACACCATAGGGACAGTTTCCACAGAGACGGTTGACATTTGATTGGGCATCACTGGCCATCTAGGCCTTTGCCTTCCAGACAAGGGTGGGAGTAGCAGGTGCAAAGGTCTAAGGACGCAACAAGATTCCCGGTTCTGGGAGTGGTTAGTGGGTGTTGCAGGGAGAGTGGGTGCTGAGGGGCAGGCGAGGGGGCCCACATGCTTGTTAGCTAGCACCAGGGGCCTCAGGGGCCCAACCAGGAGGAGGTGAACACATGGTCCCTTTGGGGAAGGGTAGAAGATGGGAGCCATGGAAGAGGCCCCCTCGCCCTCCGCTGAGCCTGTCTTGCTCCTTTGTGCAGCCCAGGACCTGTGGCTGAGCCCGCTGACCATGGAGGACCTTGTCTGCTACAGCTTCCAGGTGGCCCGAGGGATGGAGTTCCTGGCCTCCCGCAAGGTGACTGCCCCAGCAGGCCCCTCAGAGGGGAGGAGGGTGCAGACCACCAGCATACCAAGGCAGGCCCTGTCCTAGCTCGCCACACAGCAATGCCGTGGTCAGTGCGCGTTTCTCCCACTTTGCAGAGGAGAAAACTGAGACCAGGGTGTGGAAGTGATTTCCTGAGATCTGTAGCTAGTCAGTGACAGGGGAATGTGGAATCTGTCCCACCCCACAGCCTCCTCTGTCCCCATAGTTCCATGAGCCCTCTCCATGGAGAGTCCTGGGGGAGCATAGAAATCGCCCCATGAAAGAGCAAGGCTCAGGCATGGGTGGGCCCTGGGGACCGGTGCTGACCACCCCCTCGCCCCTCCCCGTCCTTCTAGTGCATCCACAGAGACCTGGCCGCTCGGAACATCTTGCTGTCAGAAAGCGATGTGGTGAAGATCTGTGACTTCGGCCTGGCCCGCGACATCTACAAAGACCCTGACTACGTGCGCAAGGGCAGTGTGAGTGCAGGCCACGGAGGGAGGGCGGGATGGGGGCACGGATCTCCCATCCAAGAGCCATCTCCATGGAAGGTTGCAGAGCCCACACTTACAGGGACCTTAGTGGCCCCACCAGGGAGTAAAGACAGGAGCCGACGGGCAGGGACCCTGGTGCTTCATCTGGAGCTTGTGTTGGCCCCCTGCCTTTGTCCATGGGGCAGACGCTGACTGACCCCACATGCCTGCCCTGCAGGGGCTGGGCATCAGAGGTGGACCCTGCATGGTGCAGTCACAGAAGGGCACGTGGGTGCTGGGGGCAGTGTGCATCTCATCGGTGGTGCTCAGAGGTGGCCAGGCTGGCACTTGAATGAACACTCAAAGCCAATTGGGGGTTTGTGCCCCGGAGGAGGAAGGAAGAGGCTTGGAGAGGGAGACAATGGGCAGGATGGGTCTAGGATGTGGTGGGCCACCCTGTCAGCCTAGCCACCTTGAGGAAGGCCTTTGCCCTTCACTCTAACTCATGGCTGAGTGGAGGCGGGTGGATGGGAGAGTCAGGTGCACCTTCCAGAAGCCCCCTCTGCAGGCTGTGAGGAAGAAGGAGGGGGTGTGCTGGGCCGGAGGCGGCGGCCAGTCAGGAGGGGCCAGATGCCCTCAGGGCTCCCAGGTAGAGGCCCCAGGAGGTAGAGAGACAGATGATGGGGAAGGCACATCATGAGCCCCAGGACAAGCGGTCAGAAGTGATGCCCGGCTTCCAGTGTGGGGACCAAGCTGAGGTGGGGATGGTGAGGGGGTGCAGGGTCCCGATTCCTCCAGAGGCTAGGCCTGGGGTCTGGGGGAGGAGGGCTTCCAAGTGCCCCCCAAGAGCACACAGGGGAAGAAAGGGGCCCAGACAACCCAGGAGAGCAGCAGGGCAGAAGCCTTCAAGGAAGACACCAGGCACCTGCAGGGTGGGGGCCAACTGTGAGAGTCTTGTGAACGCACAAGGGGCAGATACGGCCCAAGGCCTTTCTTAGGGTGTGGCTCCAGAGTTCTGGGCAGGCTGGGGGTGAGAGAAGGGGCTGCCCACGTGTTTGGCCTTCTCCCTCTCTTCCCTCCCTCCATGGAGACGTGCTTCCTTCTGCCTCCCCCAGGCCCGGCTGCCCCTGAAGTGGATGGCCCCTGAGAGCATCTTTGACAAGGTGTACACCACGCAGAGTGACGTATGGTCCTTTGGGGTGCTGCTCTGGGAGATCTTCTCCCTGGGTAAGTGCAGGGCAGGCTGTGGGGGAGGGGAGAGGCAGGATCCTAGGCTGCTGGTCACGGCAACCTGCCCTTCTGAAGCAGGGGGCCAGATGGCCCAGAGCTGTTGCACCTGCAGCAAGTGGTCCAAGAGCCCTCCACCTCTCCCCTCTGCCTCCACCATGGGCCCCCCTGGCGCCACCTCTGCAGGGTGGTGTGCTCTGGCCTCTGACGGGTGACAGGGCACGGCCTGTGTTTCCCGGGCAGTCCCTGGGATCAGCATAGGTCCCAAGAGGAGAGGCCTCATGGGTCCCCCAGATCTTCACCTCCCTGGATGAGCCCCCTCCTCAACCTGTCACTGGGGAGGCCGTTCCTGCCTTCAAGGGCTGGGGAGCGTCCTGGAGGAGACTGGATGCTCACACACAGGTGTACCTACTTATGAGAGCTCCACGTGGGCCCCTGGGCCCCACTGGGACCAGGGTGAAGCCCCCACGCTAGGCCGGAGCCGGGCAGTGAGCCAACGGAGAAGCAAAGCACCAAAGATCCACCAGGATGAATGCCGTCACTGCAAACACAAGGGCCTGGAGAGCGCAGGGAGGGCAGGGCTGTGTGTGAGCTGGAGGGGAGGGCCCAGCTAATGAAGGGGCTCACTGGGGAAGACAGCAGGCCAGGGTGAGGGGGCAGCCAGGCTCCTGGTCCCCGCCCATTGGCGGTGGGCCAGGCGTGGGCAGGGGGAGTCGGGAGGTGCAGCCAAGGGGGGAGGGGAGGTCCATGCAGCCCCTGCAAGCCGGCCAGGGGGAGGACCCGGACTCTGAGTCCCAGGGGAGCCACTCAGGGCTTGGAGCAAGCGAGAGAGCAGCGTGACTTGTCTTACGAGGATCGCCCTGCTGCGTGCGGCTTGCCCTCGGGGGCCCAGGGGGACCGAGAGGCTCTTTGGGGCTGTTTCTCCTGTGGCCAGGTGCTGCAGGGCTAGGACAAGTTAGGTCCCGGGTGTGTTGGCAGGCAAAGCCACGGGATGTAGGAAGGGGTTCAACTGAATGGCCAGGGAGGGTGTCTCTGAAGAAGGGTGATTGTGACAGGCCTGGCTTGATTGGCTCAGTGTGGCTCCCCGACCCTGGTGATCCCCCATGTTTTCATCTATCATCCTCTTTTAACCAAATGAAGAACTATCATTGGGAGACAAAGTGCCTTGGCCACCCCCGCCCCCGGCCCCAACCCTGGCCTGGGAGCAGCAGGACCAGCCCCCTGCCATAGGGGGCCAGGAGAGAGGCAGTTTGGGGGGCTGGGCTGGGCAGCAGGTGTCTGCTCCCCACTCACCCCTACCTCATCCTGTTCTGCCATCAGGGGCCTCCCCCTACCCAGGAGTACAGATCAATGAGGAGTTCTGCCAGAGGCTGAAAGAGGGCACACGGATGCGAGCCCCAGAGCTGGCCACCACTGCCATGTGAGTTTCCCTGCTGGCTCTGCTGGTGGTGGGGGGTCGGAGGGGGAGGGAGGTTGCCATGGATGGGGGGTCTTGTATGCAGGCAGGGGGCAGGAATGGGGAGGGGCTGCAGGCACGGGGTTGGGGTAGAGACCTGCAGATGAAGTCTCTTACTCCACTCCTGACCCCTTCACTGGTCCATTGACAGCTCTCCTCCCCCCACCCCCAGGCAGAAGAGACTGGGTGGGCTGGTGGGGGGTTGTGAGGGACCGGGATTAGGCAGGGGAGCTGGGGTCTGCTGGTGCAGGGTGCAGGCGTGCTCAGACCACAGGCCAGCAGCCAGCTTTACCCACAGACGCAGCGTCATGCTGAGCTGCTGGTCAGGAGACCCCAAAGAGAGGCCTGCATTCTCAGAGCTGGTGGAGATCCTGGGGGACCTGCTGCAGGGTGGGGGCCGACAGGTAAGTGTACCTCTGTCCTCCCGGTCGGGCTGCAGCAACCTCTGGCCCCCAGCCCCAGGGCCCTTAAGCAGCTGACCAGGGCCCGTCTTTGGCCAGGAGGAGCCCCAGGCTGGTCTTCGGGGGGTCTGCAAGGAGCCCCTGTCTCCAGCTGAAGGATGGTGTGTCCCTCCCTCCACCTTCCTCTTTGCGCTTCTGCTTCCTACAGCCCCGCCCCCCGCACCCACCCCTGACTTCCGTCTCCCTCCCTGGGGGGTGCCCGGGGAGGGGGCCGTGCAGGGAGCACAGCCAGCTCAGGTCTGCCCTGGTGCTCTGGGATCTGGAGGAGTGAGCAGGAGCTGCCTGCAGCACTTGGGAGTCCAAGTCTGCCCCCAAAAGAGGGGGCCCTGGATTGGGATTGCCCCTGCCGCACCTCCCTCATTGTAAGTGGGGTACCTGTTGGGAGAATTTGCCAGGCAGGCTCATTTAATCCCCAGAGCACCTTGGAGCGCAGAACTTCCCCAGTCAGGAGCCCCGCTGTCCTGAGCGCGGAGGTGGGGGCCGGAGGTGGGGGCCGCGGGGGCATGGTGGTCTCTGACCGCCGCGGCCTCTGCCGTTCCTGCCAGGAGGAGGAGGACTGCATGGCCCCCTGCGGCTCTCAGAGCTTGGAGGAGGGCAGCTTCTTGCAAGCATCCACCACGGCCCTGCACGTGGCCGAGGCCGACACCGAGGACAGCCCACCGAGCCTTCACCGGCACAGCCTGGCCGCCAGGTCAGCCGCCCTTGCCCGGGGGCCGGGATCCCCCGGGGCAGGGAGAGAGCAGCTTGGACGCGGTCTATTTTATTCCCGCCAGTCATCAAGGACCAGCAAACTACAAGGACTTGAGAGACCTTTGTACACCAACTGAAAGAGCACAGTGGTTTTTTAAATGACAGTACTCGGTCTGGGGCTCCCTGGAGGGCCTGGCGAGCCTTGGGGCCCCTCCAAGACCATGTAGCCTGTGACTTCACTTTCCTCCGTGCCCCCTCAGACCTTCCCTCTGCCCTGCAGCCTCCTCTGCTTCGGGCACTCACGGCCCCCAAAAGCCCCTTCCCCAAATTTGAAATTTGGGGTCCCGGGAGCAGGGCGGGCCAGCCACTCACCCGTATTCAGGATTTAGAACATAGCTTAAGTTCCCAGAGTTCTAGACCCGAGGTCTCTTGCCAACAGCTATTTACACTCCGGGAAGACCGTTCACATTCCCAATGGGGTTGCCGAGAGAAGGACTCCAAGAACTGCCACCCCATGTGCCCCAGCGGAGGGGAGGGCTGGGCTGGGGGACAGGGTGCCCACTAGGCTCCTTCCACCAGCCACCCCAGCGCACACGCAAACATGCACACACACGGCCCCGCGCACACAGGCCAGGTGGCGGCTTGCACAGAGGGCCCCCTTCTGGGGTGAAGGCCCCCCCATCTCACCAGCCCCATGCCACACCCAGGCTGGGTGTGCTCCACTCACCTCCCACACCCTTCCCTGGAGGCGCTCTCCTCTTGCACAGGCGAGGAGACATCCTGGCACAGGGGGGCCAAGCAGTGGATAGCGACAGCGCCCCCTCCCCCGGGAGGAACTCAGACCAGCACTCAGACCCAGGTCCCATACTCACAGCCCAGGCCTGGGGTCCTTCTGGGAGGAGAGGGGGCAGAAAGAGAGGTGGAGAGAGCTTTCTTCAGCACTCTGTTTTCTCCCCACAGATACTACAACTGTGTGTCCTTTCCGGGGTGCCTGGCCAGAGGGACTCAGACCCAGGGCTCTTCCAGGATGAAGACGTTCGAAGAATTTCCCATGACCCCGACGACCTATAAGGCCTCTGTGGTAAGTGGGGAGCTGGGCCTGTGCACCCCAGGTCAGGTTTTCTCTGCTGGGAGGAGGTATCAGGACCTCCGAAGGCCAGCAGGGGAAACCAGCTCAGGAAGGGGCACCACATTGAAATGTCAAGTCCATCGTTGGGGCGCCTGGGTGGCTCAGTTGGTTGAGCAACTGCCTTCAGCTCAGGTCATAATCCTGGAGTCCCGGGATCGAGTCCCGCATCGGGCTCCCTGCTCAGCGGGGAGCCTGCTTCTCCCTCTGACCCTCCCCCATCTCGTGCTCTCTCTCTGTCTCATTCTCTCTCTCAAATAAATAAATAAAATCTTTAAAAAAAAAAAAAAAAAGGAAATGTCAAGTCCAGATTGCACGTCGGGCATGTTGGGGTCTGTGTGGCCCTGTGATGCCACCATCTCTCAGCTGCTTTCCCCCGTGCCCTCCTCACACACACCGGTCTCCCCTCCACACAGCAGAGAAACCCAATGGAAAGACAGCTTCTCCTTCCAGGTGATTATCTTTGGATTAGCCTGAGTCAGGGCTTCCCTTTGGTGGCCACCAAGCCATGTGGCCAAAGAGAAGGGGACGGTGTCCCTCGAGGAGGAGCCCGGGGTACGGGGTACACGACACAGCGGTGTTCTCAGATCTACTCAAGCAGAGTAGACCTCTCAGGGCACTGGGAGGCTGGAGCCCGTGGGTCCATTTTGCAAAAGCACAGACTCATCCTCCGCCTGGAACCTTCCCGCCCCGGCCTCCCTGCAGACAGGCCTGCTCAGCGATTGCTGGCCCCCGGCTCCTGTCCCCCAGGGCAGATGGAGATGCTGGGGGGACCCCAGCTGTGACAAGAGTGCTGTTCCCCTCCATGTCATGCAAAACGAAAACCATGCCAAGTCATGCACCATCGAAGGGCAACAGAGCCCTGCTAAATGTGGGATGTGTCTGCGTGAGGACCATTTTGTTACCCCATGAGCTGCCAGATTCTTTCAAGAGGCTCCCTGTTTCTCTCTGTGTTCCTGCTCTGCCTGCACCCTGAGCCTCAGTTTCTCCCTCCCTGGCAGGGGTGTGTGACCCTCACCTGCATGCTTCAGCGAGGAACGGACACGTGCTTTCTGCTCAGTTTCCACAGGGCGGGTCTCAGGCCTGCAGAGAAGGTCCATGCCACGCCATCCTGGCTGGGGGGTGCAGGGGGTGCTGCCTGCAGACGGGCTTGTTCTCTCCGCACAGGATAACCAGACGGACAGTGGGATGGTGCTGGCCTCCGAGGAGTTTGAGCAGCTGGAGGGCAGGTACAGACAAGAAAGTGGGCTCAGGTAAGGCTTCCAGAGCCTCTTTCCCTGCGAGGGGCCGGGACGGGGAAGCTGGGCCTGTGTGTGCCCATCACTGACTCACCTGAAACCTCTTGTGGCTTCTTATTACCTTTTTGGGTGTTTAAAGCAAGCTGCTCTGGGACTCAAGACCTTTGGCCACCTGGGAAGCCCCCTCCCCCATCAGCATCCTGGCCCAGCACACCTGGTGCTGGTCCCCACACTTCCCTTCCATGTTACAGGTGCTCAGAGGCCACCTCTTTGTGAACCAAGTATGATCTCGCATGCCCACTGTGCCTACGCACCCCTCCCACAGCCAGGGGGTGCCACCACCATCCCCAGCCGACCCACCCTCCCCCAACCTCCCATTTAAGCTCCCCTTTGAGCTCTGAGGCCTCAGGAGCCAGACAGATCATGTGACCTGGAGCTGGCTGGTGTCCTTTTTTGATACGAATGCAGTCACAGAGAAATCCTCACATACCTGTACAGAGGGTGACCTCCCTTTGTCCAAGAAGATAGCCACCCCCCCAAAAAAAGCCCTGAATGTTTAATCTTTTAAGGGTATAGATGAAATAATTAAACGTCTACCTACTTACTCTAGTAGTCAACTTGCACATAGCTGTTTAAATGACAGAACCTATGGGGCGCATGGCTGGCTCAGTCGGTAAAGCATGGGACTCTTGATCTGTGTCTTTGTCGGGAGCCCCTTTTTGGGGTCGTCCGACACAGTTTTCCGGAACGAATCCTGGCCTCTGCCTGTGCTGTTTTTTAATCAATGTGTGATGTTGTCACTGAGTTTTTTTTACCCGAGACCATAAGTATTTATTTGTATCACGTTAGGATAGTTGATGTGATTCTTAGGTGTGTTTATGATCTCTGCAGCTGAACCAACTAGCGGTTATTTTTCCAGCAGCCTACAAAAAGTGTGTTTGCTGTGGGTGCTGGTGGTTTGTGGGGCACATACCCAGCTGTACCGTGCATCTTGGCCTCCTTGATCACCCATCGGGTGATCTCTGTTAGTAACCTAGTTTTGGAAAATGAATGCTAATTGCATTATTTGAAATAGTGTCTGGCTAATGTTTCTTTACCCAACAGTATTTTATATCTCAAGAAAAAAAAAAAAGGTAATTCAGTAAGAGGGTGAGCCGGGGGATGGTTGCTACTTAAGTTCTAATCTCCACACGTCTTCATAAAGACAGCCCATGGAGGCAGGCCCCTCAGAGCCCACACCTGTGCCATAAGCAGGAGAGAGAGACCCAAGTTTATGCGTGAGTAGGAAACCCAGCGCTGGGACCAGCAGAGCCGTGCCTGAGTCACGCGGAAGGAAAGGAAGATGCGGCCCGCCCGGGAGAGAGAGTATCTCGAGGTCCTTGGGACAAACCAGGGAGATGAGGGAGGAGGCAGAGGTCTGGTGGAGGAGGCTCCAGGGGCAGCCGTCTGGGGAAGGCAGTGCTTCTGAATGGCCAGTGAGCAGGATGCGAGCGCTTAGTGCTGAAGGAAGAAGAAAGTTGCAGAAGATAAGAGTCCTCCAGAAGCAAGAATCCAGAAGACAGATCCACACCCAAGGGAACCGTTTATTACAGAAACTGCACCTCACAATAGCAGCAATAGAAAGTACTCTTGTCCACACAGGTTCCCTTGGAAACACATCATGACCAGCCACTGAGAGGTGCACCTGCATTCGCTTGGCGTGTGGAACAGTCTCCAAACAGGTGCAAGGATAGAATGTGCCTTGGATGGCTCTGTGGGGGAGAAGTAGGAGGGGGTCTCTCTGCCCAGTCCTTTCCCGTCTCCTTTGAACCACCCCACAGTGTCCTCACTTTCAGGTCATTCATCCGGCCCTTTCAGCGGCCGCACAGGATCCCACATCCACACCCTGCAGGGTGGCGTCTCCTCCAAGTGTGTAGGCAAGAGGAAGATCTGGAAGCCCTCGGCTTGTGGTAGGTCGGCATGGCTGCGTGGCAGCACTCCCAGCAAAGTGACTGGTTGGTTCCTGGTGGCAGTACAACACCATAACACGAATGGAGCCTTTGCAAAGAAGGATGCAGTTGAAGGAATTCAGGGTGATGCCAAAGATGTGGGTCTAATGCAGCACGGCTAAATGAGGAAGCCTCCAAAGCCACCCACGTCCCAAGCCCCTTCCATAGGAGAACCAGATATTTCTAGTCCTGGAAATCCCAGCACGAATCATCATGAACAGAAAAAATAAGCATAGGACGCTTGGGTGGCTCAGTCATTAAGCGTCTGCCTTCGGCTCAGGTCATGATCCTAGGTCCTGGGATCGAGCCCCAGCATCGGGCTCCCCGCTCAGCGGGAAGCCGGCTTCTCCCTCTGCCCCTCCCACCCCGCTCATGCTCTCTCTGACAAATAAAATCTTTTTTAAAAATTTTAAAAATATCCATACACTATTCATACAGTTATTATAAGAATAAAAAAAATAGAATGAAAACTTTTCAGTAGCTGTCAACACTCAAAAAAAAAAAAAAAGAAGCAGAGAAAAGCTGATACACTACTCTGACGTGAATTAAATACATAATTAAACAAGGAGCTGCACCAGGAGTCGGAAATTCAAACATTCAGAATGGAAATGAACAGTGCGAAGGTATCAAATGGTGGCTGACTACGTTTAGGAAAGAAATTGAAATAAAAGACATCCCCTCAAAAATCAAGACCAGGGTCGGGGGAGGCCCAAGGATCAATAGATACAATCAATGCTCCCTTACGGGGAAAGACACAGAAGGTGGACATGAAGAGACAAAAGAAAAGAAAACCAAAATAAATAAAAAGGTAAAGAAGACCAGAAACGAAGTTGGCAAGTACACTAGTGCAATATTTGAGTAGAAAAGATCCAGTATATATAAAATTGGAGTCTCCGAGGGAGACAATGCTGGCCATGGAACAAAACTAATATTTTAAAATTGTAAGTCAAGGGACTCTCTCAAATAAAAGAACTGAATCTACATCGCAGAAGAGGGCCTGGGAAAACTACCCCAGAGCGGTAGACTTGGCTGCATATCTGAGTTGAACTGTTAGATTTTCAAGGTAAACATTCTGGAATTCAGGCAAAAAGGCTGAGTCATTTAATGAAGGAAAGAAAAAAAAAAAAAAAGGTTGGCACCAGGCTGAGCACCATGCACAGCAAAAACAAAATCAGAAGAAATGAAGCAAGGTCTTCAAAAATCTCAAAGAAGGGGGCACCTGGGGGCGCAGTTGGGTAAGCGTCCAACTCTTGGTTTCGGCTCAGGTTGTGATCTCAGGGTCATGAGCCCCAGCTCCGCGCTCAGTGGGGAGTCTGCTTAAGGATTCTCTCTCTCCCTCTCCCTCCCTCTGCCTCTCTCCCCGCTGGTGCTCTCTCTCTCAAATAAATAAATAAATAAATAAATAAATAAATAAATAAATAAAATTTTTTAAAATCTCAAAGAAAGTGAGAGCTAAGTAGGAGCATCCTACGGCCGTCGGGGAGGAGGCAGGGGTGGGGGCTGGCACCTCTCTCAGGGTGAGAAGCTCGGTGCTCATTCTGGGAATGATGAAGAGCCACTGGGGGATCTGTCGGGAGAAGGACGTTCTCTGGCAGAAAGGATCTCTGAAGCAGCGTTGGGAGAAGAGGGACGGGCCAGGAGAGTGCAGAGCGTCAGAGTTGGGCGCTCACTCTGGACCGGGGCAGGGCATGCAGAGAGGGGCTCGGGCCCATTCTGGAGTCAGCACAGACAAGACTTCTGGATAGACTGGATGTGAGGGGTTTGGGGAAAGGGAAGAGCAAGGATGATGCCCAGGGCCCTGAGCCACGGAGTGGTGCGTTTACAGAGATGGGCGAGTCTGGGAGAGAAACAGGTCTGGGGGCACGAGGTGGGCATTCTCCGTCGTCCCACGTGCCGAGGCTGGGGACAGAGAAAGCTCCAGGGTTTGCCAACCCTCACGTCAGTCCGGTTCACTGTGTAAGTCAGGTCTGTGTCTCCGAGGGCTCTGAGCTCGCTTGGAGCTCCAGTCGTGTCTTTGGTGACTCCAACCAGACCCCGACTGGGGTCCTGTGCCTCTTCTCTTCTTGTCTTACTGACCATCACCTTCCCTGTCTCGGCAGCTGTAAAGGACCGGGCCGGAACGTGGACGTGACCAGGGAGCACCCTGACACTCAAGGGCGGCGGCGGCGGCCAGACCGGGGGGCACGGGGAGGGCAGGTGTTCTACAATAGCGAGTACGGGGAGCTGGTGGGGCCGCAGGATGAGGGCAACTGCCCCCCGCCCGCCCGAGCACCCTTCTTCACAGATGACAGTTACTGAAGCAGCCCCGGGCAAGGCCCCCGAGCCCCCGGGTCTGACAGCTGGTGTGGGCCGTGCCTGGAGGCGAGCAGAGGGCTGGGTACTCCTCTCCCTCAGCTTGGTCAGCACATGTTTCCTCCTCCCTAGTTAGGAAGATCAAGACCCAGGCTCCAGGGCTCCCCAGGCTCCATCACCACACCTGCCCCCCCAGGCCACCCTGAGGATCCCCCAGGGCCTTCTTCCCTTGAAATTCAGATTCCATGCAGCCCCATACCCACGGGGCCGGTCTGGATTGCCTCCTCCCACCATGGTGGGTGGGGGCATGATCCCCATTTTCTGAGGAGGACTCTGAGGGTCTGAGAGTCACAGTGTTGGACGCGAAGCCAGACTTGAGCTTCGGTCCCCAGATCCCACCCCACTATCCCCACTCATTCCTGTGGGAATGGCTTTCTTGGCTCTCCAAGGCAGAGAGAGGGCACCATATTTCCATCTCAAATGACAGATAAGGAGTTGGGGGGGATGGGGTGTCCTCTCCAGAGCCCGGCCAAACAGCTCACCCTCCCAGGGGCCGTGGTCTCTGCTGGGCCAGGCGTCACGGTGTACCTACCCCTGGGTGTTGACAACTATTCAACAGATGCATTTTCATTAGAACTTCAGAGACTCTTGGAGCTGCTGTGAAGAATTCACTTTTCAAGACGTTAATCTGAGGGGAGCCCAGGGAAGGTCTTTCTGAATCTAGATGATTCTCGCCTCTGACCCCCAGGCAGGTGCCGACATAGGACAGGCCACTGTGGCCCCACCTGCCTGGCCCAAAACTGGAAGAAGCAGCTAATGGTCCAGAACAGCCCAGTTTGAGAAATGGCCGGTTCTTCCCTCAGAGGCTGGGATCTGCCACCCAAAGCCAGCTTCCAAGCTGTGAATGGCCTTTTGAGAAGCAAACACCACGGGACCCACTGAGGAAGGTCTTTGGTGCTGGCCCAGAGGAGCCACCACGTGTGCCAGGAGGCTGTCAGCAGATGTTCTGGTGGCCCCAGGGGGCCCCTGTGTTCATCCCCCCCGGTCTGTGCCTGATGCCTGATGTCGGCGCCCCGGCAGATCAAGCCTCTGGCCTCCCAGGAGAGTGGGCAAGAGCCCCCTGCAGGCTGGAGCTGTTCTGCCCAGGGCCCCCCATTCCAGCACCCACTGCCCAGCCACCCCTACCCCCAGCCGGAGAGGGACCCTTCTCCAGTTAGCACCGTGGAGATGGACATCCCACCCCCACCCCACGAGACGCTTGCAGGACAGGCGGTCGTTCAGCGAGCAGGGGCTTGCCCGGCAGAACAGCCCCTCCCCCCACCGCCCCTGTGTAGTGTGCCTTTAAGATACGTCGAACACACGTGTCTCTGCACTCCTCGCTGTCCCCAGTGGCCCTCCTCCTCTGATGTCACCTGACCGGGAGACATAGTTCTCAGGTTTAGCTGGTGGAAGTCCAGAGGCTGTTCTCACCCAGAGGACCAAGGCCCATGATGCAGTTGCAGGGGCGCCCCCCCCCCCAGGGCCCTCCCTACATGCATACCACCTGTTTACGTCCCCTCCCCCCCGTCACATGACTGCACCCGCTAAAATGTACTGGGAAGAAAACCCACCACAGCCTTGTAGACCATGTGTTCTGAAAAGATCTAAAATATTTAACAAACGATAATAATAAATTTGATGCCAGTCTTTGAGTTACAATGAATGGGTTCTCAGCTAAGTCCCAGCTCTCTGTGAATATTGGATTCCGGCGTCCTCCCACGGGATCGTCAGCCCCACCAGGCCACTGGGCAGGCCACGCCAAGGCCCAGACAGCAAAGGCCTGAGCTCCGGGTCCTCCCTGCCCCCCCAGCCAGTTGTGCAGTCCCCCAAGGCCACCAGCAGAGGGCGCTCGGGAAGCACCAGGCGGCCGGGCTCCTCTCCCCATGCCAGGAAGCGCCCAGCCTGGGAGCCACAAACCTGTCCTGATGTCTGCTTTATGGTAAAGTGACAAGGCTCTCTGTCCCCGCCTCCTAGAGCCAAATGCTGCCTCCGGCCCTGAATATCAGTGACACAGGGGCCTGTCTCCCCGGGCCCAGCAGGTGCCTTCGACCACCCCCATCCACACCCAGGGGGACAGGCCCAGCTCGGTGGACTCCGAGATCAGGGAGGTCTGAGCTGGGACTCCAGCTTCATCACCCCGGGGAGATGCGCTCCAGCCAGGCGGGCGTGGCAGGGCCCTCCACGAGCCCTGCCCTGCCACGTTTGTGTGATTTCCCTTCACATGTGAGTGGACGGCATAGGGGGGGCTGCAGATTGGGGCGTGACACTGGCCATAGGGATGTGGCCCATCAGCAGCTTCAGGGGTTCGCGGGGCGGGGTAGAGACCTGGCTTTGGGCTGGGCCCAGGGAACACCTCACCCAGGGGAGCAGATAGGATGGAGCCCAGCAAAGGTCAGGAGCCAGAGGCCATCCTGTATCCA
Organism: Mirounga leonina; assembly: GCF_011800145.1. NCBI lineage: Eukaryota > Metazoa > Chordata > Mammalia > Carnivora > Phocidae > Mirounga > Mirounga leonina. Next base: position 261,129 of record NW_023270624.1, read on the forward strand.
GGCCTCTCCCAGGCTGGGGAGACTTCTGGGTGCCTGCACCCCTCCTCGGGCTGTGATGCCCACTGTCCTGGCCTCATTTTCGACACCAGTGGGAAGAGCCCCTCCCCACAAAGGCAGCTGGCAATGATGGGCTTGTTGTTTTTACTTCTATAATAAATCTAAATGTGAATACAGAAAAGACACACACCCCCTTTAGGTTTGGACATTTTAACTCTACAATTTCATCAGTTGGATGTAGCCACTTCCCTGGATAGATACCCCAACCCAGGTGTCAGCCATCAGGCTGCCTGCCCGGTTGCCTGGCCCAAAGCACGGCCACACGCGGTTCCGGGCAGGGCTGTGCTCACACTTCTCGGCTCTTCTGGTCCTACCTGGGCTGGACGCCCAGGGCCGCACTCACTGTCCCAAGGCCCCAGCCCTGTGTCACTCCCCAGAGCATCAAGGTCTCCAGGTATGAATGGGAACTCAGCCAGCAAGGGGTCCCTCGGCCCACCTCCCCCTCTGCCCCAGCCCCAGCCCCATACACCTTCTCTCAGGGGCATCGGGTCAAGGGCACACTGGAGTGTCCCTTGATGCTATTGATTCCATCCTGACATCACCCCTGCAGGCCAAGGGGCCCACACCGCGCAGCCACACATCATCCTAGGCCATGGGACACAGGAGAGTCCCAGTCCTCACCGAATTCACAGGCCTCAGGTCAGAAGGAAGGAGGGGCCGGGGGGTGGGGAGGTGAGGAGGAAAGGCCCCATCCCATCAGGCCTGGGAGCCCAAAATTAGGAGGCGGTTTCTTATTTTAAGGCCAGAGCAAAGTTTTGAGGAAGGGGTGATGTGCTCTGACTTACATTTAGGTTCTTGAAGGAGCAGAGTTGGCCCTCCGGGAGCAGGGCAAGGCGTGGGTGGGGAGAGGCTGGGCTGCCCCAGGGTGGTCTCTGAGCAGGAGAAGAAGATGGCTCTGGGAGACACAGGAGCAGAGAGGAGCTCAGCTGTGAGCTGGGTCCTTATCCAGGTTGGATATGCAGGAAAACAAAAACAAAAACAAAAAAAAGCTTTTTCCTCTGTGATCTTCTACAAAAGTGGGTGCCCAGACCTGCTGCACCCCCATCACCTGAGGCCCAGGGGCAGGCCTGGAGGATAGGGGCAGGACGGAACACAGACCCAGACCCACTTCGGAGGGTCTTCCTGGCTTCCTCAGGCTTGGGAAGGTGCCGAAGCCCAGAAGAGAGAAGAAAAAGGTTCGACAGGGCCAGGAGAGCTGGTTCTAGGAACAACCAGGCAGGCTCATGGGAAGCCAGGAACAGGTCTACTCCGACCACCACGGGCCAGAAGGGGGCACGCAGGAGGGGGTGGGTACTTTAAAGGTAAAGAAGTGCAGGAAGGGGACACGGCCAGGAAGCCGGGGCTGCCAGGAACCTGCAGATTGCCTGCCTCCCCCTCCTCTGGCTTCACTCTGGTCTTTCCAGGCTGTCAGTTTTCTGTGTGCACGGCGAAGGCGTCCCCAGCTCAGGTCCCAAGGTCTACGCACGCTGATCGCTCGGGTCAAGGCCAGCACCTCGGGGGCTCCAGTGCAGAATCCTGGGTGGGGCCCCGGCTCGCGGGGGTCCCCGCCTGGGTCGGTGAGATTCTCTCCAGTCAGCTGGGGCTGGGCTCAGCCCCCTTGTCGAAACAGGGTAGCTGCCTCGGTGCAGAGGCCGACTGGGGGGCAGACAGGCCAGCAAAGCAAACATGACCAGGCGACCATTCTCAGCTCTCCCCGCACAAAGAACAGGACCCTCCCCTCTTCGGTTAGCCTCCCCTCTGTGTGGCCCTCTTCAGGATGCCACGGTCAAAAACCACACAAGAAGATGTTCCTCATCCGGACCGGGCTTGGGGTGTTGGCAGGGGTCCGGGGATCACCTGCCCCTGTGCACCCCACACTGACAGTGAAGCAGGGGGCATGGGTTGGACTTGATCAACACCCTGGAACCTGGAGCGAGTGTCAGGGGCAGAGCCGGGCGCGGAGCTGGGCCCCAGTGCCTGCCCACTGCACACCAGGCTACATGGGCTCAGGCAATGCCAGAGTGCATGGGCAGCCTCACTGCGAGGGTGGGGTGCAGAGCAGTAGGTGATCCCCTGCACGCCCCACCCCGGTCCAGATGAGCAATGTTTTCCTGCATCATTTTTGGCAGTGACATTATGAAGAGGGCTCACGGTTTCTGTGACCCTGCACTAAATTGTCTCCAGTTACTTCCATTAAAGGCTGATGGCTTCTGCGCCAGGTGCAGGAGGCCCAGAGCTGAGGGCCGGTGAGGCACTCAAAAAGGTTTTCATTTTAGTGTCTCTTTAAATAAGAAAATGTAATATGATGATAAAGAATATGTATAATAATGGATCCAGCCTGAATTCAACAATGCAGTCATGAAATATGTATATATTTTTTAAATTTATGGAAGAAGACATCCACCCTCCAAGGCAAAAGTACTGAGGGCCCCACAAAAGGCATACTGCAGGCCTGCCTCCTCTTAGAAGTAATCGTCATGGACGTTGTCACAGGCATTTTTGTTGGCTGGTTATGTCTGTAGGATTAACTTCTAGAATTAGATTTGCACACAGGGAGATTAACGAGATGGGGGCTTGACCCCTGAGGCCTCTCAAACCCCACGAGGGATTTCTGTTGTCTACAGAACTTCGTAAACCCTGGCAATTTCCACCCCCCGCCCCAAGTATTCTCTCATCTTCTATCAATAAACCACTAAACTTTTCAAAACAATTTTAGTCATTCCTTGTTTGAGAAAACATGGGGCTTGCTTTCTCCATGCTTGCCTTGACAATGGTCATTAAAAATGAGAAGGTTAGTGCCCATCAGTGAGAGACCAGGAGAACCAAGCTGGTAGGAAGACACCTTTTCAAATGTAAACCTTGTGATTTCCCATTAAGCACATGCATTGATTTTGCTCTCTCCCAAGTTTCTACTAAAAATGGACTAATAATAATTGTTTCAAGTTGTAAACCCACAAAGGCAAAGAAAACTGGCCAGAAAACAACAATGATAAAACAAGCCAAAAAATTCTTAAATGATAAAAAGTGGATAAACTGGATACCCACATGCAAAAGAATGCAGTTGAACCCCTACCTCACACCATAGACAACAACTAACTCAAAATTGATCAATAACCCAACTATAATAGCAAAAAACATAAAACTCCTAGAAGAAAATATCAGGGTAAATCTTCACGACCAAATCTTGGCTTTGGCAATGGATTTTTAGATATGACAACAAAAGCACAAGCAAGAAAAGAAAACATACGTAAATTGGACTTCACCAAATTAAGAACATTTGTGCATCAAAGAACACTATCAAGAAAGTGGGAAAAAGAACCTACAGAATGGGAGAAAATGTTTGCAAACCATTTGTCTGATAAGGGTCTAGTATGCAGAATATATAAAGAACTCTTACAACTCACAACAAAGAAAAAGAACCCAACTTAAAAATGGGCAAAGGACTTGAGTAGAAATACCATCAGTCATTAGGGAAATGCATATCAAAAACATAATTAAGGTACAATTTCACATGCACTAGGATGGCTAGAATAGGGGAAAAAAATGTGTTGGTAAGGATGTGGAAAAAATGGAAACCTCATATAAAATAGTAGAAACAGTTTAGGGTTCCCTCAATAGGTTAAACATAGAATAACCATATGATCCAACAATTCCATTCCCCGGGTATCTACCGGAAGAATTGAAAACAGGTATTCAAATAATTACTTGTATACACATGTTCATGACAGCACTATTCACAATAACCAAAAGGTGGAAACAGCTCCCATCAGTGGATAAGTGGGTAAGCAGTTGGTGGTCTGTACATACAATAGAATAGTTGGCCATGAGAAGGAATCGACACCTGCCACAACAGGGATGAACCTCAAAACATGCTCAGTGAAAGAAGCCAGACACAAAAAGTCATGTGTGGTATGATTACATTTATATGAGACAACGAGAAAAATCAAATTCATAGAGACAGACCACAGACTGAAACTTTGGCAGGAGGCGGGGAGGAGGCAGGAATAGGGAGGGACTGCTTAATGGGTATGGGGTTTCCTTTTGGGGTGATGAAAATGTCTTGGAACTAGATGGTTATGGTTGCTCAACATTGTTCACCTTGAAATGGTTAATTTTATGTTATGTGAATCTCAATAATATTTTTTTGACTTTATCAGATGAACAATAGAATAATCATTTCCGGGGGTGGGGTGGTGGGTGGTGGGATTGGCAGTGCCAAGGAAGGGGAATCCCACAGTCTGTGTGGGCACTGCCCCACGTAGGGCTCAGAACGGGGAGGCCGGGCAAGGGATGGAAACGGGCTGTCTGGTTGACAGTCTTATGAGCAGAGCAGCTGAAACCCTGGGCCCCCCCTCAACCCCACACAGCCAGTGACCACCCCAGCCCCATCCTGGCTGGAGGCTGACGTTGACTTTGATCCTCCAGGGAAACACACAACCCAGGAGGAGGTGATTTCCAGGACAAAATTCTCAGGATGGGGCAGAATTTGGGAAGAATCAGCAAAAGCAGTAGACAAAACTTAGCAAATAAAAGTATGAGGCACTTGTGTTTGATATCAGGAAAAAAAAATTACAAAAATAAACGTTAAACGTGACCTCATGAACTACTTTTATTGCTCTCTCTTTTCTCGGATGTAATGAATATTTGTGGGGGCACTTGCCATGGGCACCAGAAGCAAAGATGAGAGCCCATCTGGGGACAGTGACCAGTGGCTTGGCTCTGGCCAAGAAGGTCAAGAAGGTTCAGATCTCATGTACCCAGGCTCCATCGTGATTCAGGGTGAACTCTTTAAACCGTCTTCTCTGGTTGGGCCCTGGTCCTCCTTGAGTGCATTTGAGGTCAAGCTCAAGGAAAAGCCATCTGTCCCTGTCCCCCAGTGTTACGATTGCAGTGCCATTAGAGGGGTCTTGGCCAAGAGCCCAAGGAATTCTGCCTTGCTTCCACCATCCCTTTGGGACCCCCAAGGGAGTAATGGCAGACAAGAACAAGACACCAGAGTACTTTGGGCCCTGAACCACAGAGGCCTGAAGGCTGGGCCAGATGCTTCCCTGGCCCGTACCTGTGATAGAGGAGAGCCGAGGGGCAGAGAGGACCAGCACCGGCTGACCCACAGCCACTTGGACAAAAGAGGAAGAGCAGTGGGCTCACCAACGAGCAGGACCCCTCAACCATGCAGGGCGTGAACCAACTGGCTGGAGCCTTTGTTGCTGGGGGCAGCGGTGGGCTGCGGGCAAGCAGAGGCCTCGAGGAAATGTGGTCCATCCTGTTCTTTCTTCTGTAAACACACACTAACAGGTAAAGGTGTGGGTGACCAGGCGTGGCGAGCCTCTGGACCTCCTGAGCCCTGCTGTCAATGACAGGCGCAGTGCTCCCTGGCATCCTGAGCCCTGCTACCAACAAACAGCCCCCGGAACCGTGCAATGGGTGAGTAATGAGGTCGACTCTGAGCACCACTCCCCCAGCATCCTGCCCTCTCCCAGTTGTGATCCGGAACTATGTTCCACTGTGCTGTTCAGGCTGTGCAGACAGGGGTGCGCTCTGGCCGCCGGCAGCCACGGGGTCTGGGTGAAGCCAGCAATGCGGGCACGTGCTGAGTTTGACCAAGAAGAGAGCGGCCCCGTCCGTCTTTCCCACAACCAAATGTTAGTTGAAAGTCACGGCTCAAGTCCCCACGGAGAATGGAGCCTGACCCCAGCCCTCCTCCATCTCTCCTCGTGGTTCTCCCCCTGAGATTCCCCACGCCCACCCCCAAGGCTCCGGTGGGTCTGGGGTCCTTTGGCTGCGGCTGCACCTGAGCGGTTGGGCGACCCTGGGATCCTGCAGGCTTCCTTCCAACCCCAAGCTGGGAGGAGCCACACCTGCTCTTTCGAGATCCACGCGTCCAGGTCTCAAAGGAACAAGAGGCCTCTGAGAACATTCCAGCAGCACCACCCACCCCACCCCGACACACACACAATCCTCAGCTGCCTCAGCTTCTCCTCAAAGTATGTGACCTCACTCAAGTGCATGACTTCACAGAGAAACAAACCCTTCCGATCTCCCCCCCTCCCCCGGCCCCAGCTCCCTCAGCCTGTGGTGGGAAGAAGGTAATCCCACCTGCCCGCCCAGGCTTTGCAGGGAGGGCGCTGGCCAGAGAAAGTGTCCCCTGGAGAGGACGAGGCTCAGGGCACCATGGGCACAGCCCGGGGCGAGCTGCCCTTCCCACCCTGCTGCCCCTTTAACCCCGCCCTGCTTTCGTCAGGTCTTGTCCCAGCATCCCTTCAGAAAAAATCCCTCGAGGGTCAAGTTTTACATGTTGAAATGCATTTCCTATTGAAATTACTTCCACAATGATCAACAGAACATACATTTATAATGCAAACCCCCCCCCGCAAACAGCCAGGGGAAAGTGTAAGAACTGCGTGAAGACCACACGAATGTGCACGCGCTGATCACGGCTACTACTGAGCCCCATGCTGTCTGCAGGCAGGAGGGTGCAAAGCACCTGCACAGGGTGCATGGGGGCCTGGGGGCTCAGGAGTGGCTGGACACCCACTGGGCTGCAAAGGTCAAGACCCCCTCATAACCAAAGTGGGGGTATTCCGGGACACTCCCTGAAAACTCAGATCTTCCCACTGATGAGCCTAAATGTCACGGGGCTAAATATGTTTTCTTATCCTCCACTGTCATACTCTGTAGTGACCGATGTGTGAGGACTTTTAAAGAAACTTTTGGCATGGAGACTGATTGCAAAGATGGGAGCATGTGCTGGGTCCTTCTGTTCTCACTGGTAGCTGCCTGTGGCCCCACCAGGGAGGTGACCAGGAGCAAGGCCTAACCTGGGGGGAGGGGATTGCTGCTTGGAGTTTCTTCTCTGCCTCTCCAGGGCCCGGGAAGCCAGGAGGACCCCCACTGCATGCCATTTCCATGGTCACACATCTGCCCCTTCCTCACCCTGGCCCACAAGCACGGCTGGAGGGCCAGATGGGGTCAGAACAGAGAGCTCTCTGTAAAGGCCAAAGCCTGGGTGAGCCTTGTGCCCACAGAGCGCAGAATGCATTCCGGCTCTCACGGAAGTGCCCAGCCCTCGTGCCCGGGGGCCCTGCCAACAGGAAGTCCCTGAGACCCAGGTGGGGTAGGGGGACACAGGTTTCCCAGCGCTCACCAGCCCGAGCAGGAAGTTGGCCAGGGCTCCACTGGCAGAGCAAACAGCACATTTCTCAGGAGGATGTGGTGGGTGAGGCCCCAGCCCGGGCGAGGGGAGAGCCCAGGGTACATGATGCCCACAGCAGAGCCTGTCTCTGTTCCCAGGAGCCGCCACGGAGCCAGTCCACCCTGAAGCTCACCGCTGCCTTCCTGGCGCTCTGTGTGGCTCTGCTCAGCCACCCCAGCGAGTGCCTGCAGGCCTCAGTTCCCAGCTCCTTGCCACGGGGGCCTGGCGGTGGCTCTGCTCGTCCCCTGGCCCCAAAGGTCCTGACCCTGTCGCCTCTGCCTTGGGCACCAGGCCACTCCTCTGCTTACTACCCCCTAGGGCTCCCCATCCCTCTGGGCAGGAAGTCCGGCTCCTTCCTGGGGCCTTCAAGGCCCTCTGGGGGCTGCCCTGCCCAGGGCCCTCAGGCTTCCTCTCATGTCCCTACCGGCCCTGGTTTCTCCTTTTTACCCAACTCCAGGGTGGGCTAGTGCCAGGGCTGACCCTGGTCTGGAACGACCTGTCTGCTTTCTGCTTCATCCTTCAAGGCACAGCCCAGGTGTCCCCTCCTCCGAGGAGCCTGCCTGGGCCGCCGCTCAGAGCTTTCCTCTCCTCCCTCCATGCTGGGGCCGCCTCGTGTGTGCCTCTGTCCAGCCACCTGCTTGCTGGGCCACGGCGATCTGTTGACGTGGTTGCCTCTTCCAAGCAGCTGGGACGCCCCAGCTCAGACTGGGCAGCTGTGGGCAAAGGAGGGAGTGGGGGTGAGGGGTGCATGGCACCTCCTGGAGGAGCCAGGCCCTTAGCTGGTCTCCACGGAGCACCAGTCCCGATGGCGCGGTTCTTGTGTTTGCGGCCGCCGCTTTCTTCGTGAACTCCACGGCCAAGCCTGTGGCCTCTGCTTTGAATGCCCTCAACCCTGCTGCAGAGGCCAGGGCAGGGGCCAGGGTCCACCCCTTCCTCGGAGGCTTCAACCTCCTGAAGTTTATGCTGAGCATGCTGGGGATCCCGGTGGAGCATCTGGTGGAGGGTTCCAGGAAGTGTGTGGCTGAGCTGGGCCCTGAGGCCGTGGAGGCCATGGGGGCCGTGAAGGCACTGCTGGTATGTGGGCACCCTGGGCACTCCCTGTGAGGGCGGCCCTCCCGAGCCCCCCACACAATGGAAACACCTCACTCCTCAAAATGCTACGAAGGTGTCCTGGCCCCATGTCAGGGAAAGCTCATGGCCCATCCCCAAGAGAAGCAGGATGGCCTTGGGTGGGAACCGGGTTGACCCCATGTGAAAGGCAGGGAGGCTGCAGAGGGCCCCTGGGGGTAAGGTGTGACCCCTCCAGGAACTCTGCCCTGAGTCCCCTCAGGTGCTCGGTGGCAGTGGGCTGGAGGAGAGCACAAACCTGGCTTCTCCTTTGCAGGGGGCCCTGATGTACCTTGGCTGAGCGGAGCCTGGAGTATCCCTGCCCGGGGACAAGATGCTGCCATCTGCAGGCTGGGGACCTGCCACCCAGCCCTGACCACCCAAGCCCTTCCCCTGCTCTCCCAATAAACATGGATAACAGCAGCTTTGGGGCTGATTTCTTCTTGCCTTGATTCCAATCCCCTCCTAGCCCTGCTGCCTCCTGCCTCTGGAGCCTCCGAAGCAAACACTGGAGGGGGAGTCCCAGCACTTAGTAGAAGAGGGAGACCCTGAGTGACATTTGAAGCCCCGAGGTTAACTCCATCGGTTTCCTCCCCCCTATAGATTCCTGCGAAAAGACCAACCATCATTCCCCACGTAAAGAGGGAATATGGTGGAAAGCTAGATTTCCTTAAATATCTTATTTTGCCCATTTGACTTGGTAACTATGTAAATATTTTACATGATTCTAAAAGACCAAAATTTTTTTTTTAAAAACTTCTAAAAATTGAGATAATAAAAAATGAGAAACGAACCTAATTTTGTTTCCAGTGGTGGTAGAATCACCAAAGAGTAACTCTTCCAGGGCACCTGGCTGGCTCAGTTGGAAAAGCGTGCGACTCTTGATCTCAGGGTCGCGAGTTCAAGTCCCACAGTGAAGGTGGAGATTAGTAAAAAAAAATAAATAGACTTAAAAAAAAAAAGAGTAACTATTCCAAATAACATGAAAATATAGTAATTTAACTCTATATTCTGGGAGGGGGTGGGTAACATCCCAAGGATTAGAAGAACTGTAAAAACCATCAAACTTTTCTTGGTGGTGGTGGTGCCACACTGAGGCCGTTCTCTGTATATTCTGCAGAATATTTCCATGTAAATCCATTATACCCGTCAGATGGCCAAACTCAAATGAGTAATTACATCAGTGTCATTGAAACCTGAGATGCCTGGCAAAGTAGAAAGGAGGTGCTGACATAAGATTAAGGTTTCATAAAAACTTTAGAACTCAAAATTCTAACAAAAAGTACAATTATAATTGTTTGGTGTATTTTATCTGTAAAGGGAAAAAACTCTCTTATCTTCATCCCCTGAAAGTTTCTAGAAACTGACCAATCCAGGAGCAAGGAGAATCCTTGTATCCAGACTGTGGCCTCCAGGTACCATTTCTTACTGAAGGAACCAGGAGTCTTCAGAGAAATGGCTGGTTCCAGATACAGAGCAGGAAATATAAAAGATGAACCTTGAACATCTTTTTATACCAGAATAGAAGCTGCTGAAGACTACCAGGATTGTGCCAAAAAGACACAGGGATCAGTCTGAGTAAGTCACTGGCCAAGGATGAGGTAATTTGATCATCAGTAATGGTAGTAAGTGGAATGGATGACACTCATCAAATATGCTTATTCTGTAAGTTTTTGATACAGAGGGAAAAAATAGACTGTTTGGTAACCTTTGGAGGACACAAGAAAATCAGTTCATTATTCTGAAAACTGGGGCACCTGGGTGGCTCAGTTGGTTAAGCGTCTGCCTTTGGCTCAGGTCATGATCCCAGGGTCCTGGTATCAAGTCCCACATCCGGCTCCCTGTTCAGAGGGGAGCCTGCTTCTCCCTCTCCCTCTGCCTGCCACTCCCCCTGCTTGTGCTCTCTCTCTGTCAAATAAATAAATAAAATCTTTTAAAAATCATTATTTTGAAAACTGAAAAATATTTCAAAGTACAAAGTTAAAAACATTAAAATATTAAAAGACAACTGAGGAAAGATATGCAATACACATTAACCAATAAAGGGTAAGTACCCTGAGTACATAAAGAATCATGAATTAACCAGAAAAGGACAAAATCCTCAACAGACATAAAATCATAAAAGGAACTCGAAATAGCAAAAAAATATGCCATTAATAAGGGAAATACAAACAGAAATCATGATGGGTTACCATTATACCCATCAGATTGCCAAAAACTAAGTCAGACAAAAACGAGCATTGGCAAAGTTGGGGAACAATGGCAAAATCTTATAAACTTCTGGTGGGACAGTAAGCAGAAATACTTTGGACAGGAGTAAGCATATCTAGTAAAGTCAAACACACGCGTGCCCCAACACCTAGCAATTCCAACCCTCAAGATTATACTCCAGAGATGCTCACAGGCAGTGGCACCTACCAGAATGTTCAGAGCAGAGTGGTTTGTAAGGGTTGGGGGAAGGAGGAAGAAAACTAGAAACGATTCAAAGATACTTGCAGGGAAGGGTAGAGTTTGGAATGTTCATACAATGCAATATCACAATGCAGCTTACAACTACATGCGTTAACATGAGTGAATCTCAAATAATTCAAGTCCCAGAAGAAATCATACAAAATGATATCGTTTGTTTTTTTGAGATAATTCATATACTATAAAATTTACCTTTTTAAAGTATATAATTTAGAGGTTTTTAGAATATTCACAATGCTGCGCAACCATCACTTCTATCCAATTTCATAACATTTTTATCACGCCAAAGAGAAACTCAGGTCTTCTTTGGAGAAGGTCTATTCAAATTCTTTACCCATTTTTAAATTGGGCTCTTTTTTCATTGTTGAGTTGTAATAGTTCTTTATATATTCTGGAGACTAGACTCATCAGATACATGGTTTACAAATATTTTCTCCCATTCTATGGACTGTGGTTCCACTTTCTTTTCCTTTGAAGCACGAAAGTTTTTAATTCTGATGAAATCGAATTTATCTCTTTTCCTCCCTTTGGTTGCTTGCACTTTAAGATGTCTTATCTAAGAAACTATTACTCAACCCAAGGTCATGAAGATTTATACCAACGTTTTTTCCTAAGGGATTTTAGTTTTAGCTCTTACATTTAAAAAAAATTTTTTTTTTTAATTCCTTTTACTTATTGTACATGGTGTGAGACTGAGGTCCAACTTCATTCTTTTGGTTGTGGATATTCAGCTGTCCAGCCCCACTTGTTGAAGACACTATTCCTTCCCCTAATAAGGTGTCTTGGTTACCTGTGTCTCAAATCAATTGACCATAAATGTAAGGGTTTATTTCTGGTCTCTCGATTAAATTCCATTGATCCATCTATGCTATCCTTAGGCCAATACCAGACTTCTTGATTACTGAAGCTTTGTAATACATTTTGAACTCAGGAAGTTTAAGTCTTCCAACTTTGTTCTTTTTCAATATCGTTTGGCTCTTTGGAGTTCCTTGGATTTGCATGAATTTTAAGGTCAGCTTGTCAATTTCTCCAACAAACAAAAAGCCAGCTGGAACTATGATAGGACTACAATTGAATCTATAGATCAATTTGGGGAGTATCACCATCTTAATAATATTAGGTGTTTCAGTCCATGAACATGAAAAGTTTTAACACTTACTTAGGTCTTCTTTCAATGTTTTATAATTTTCAGTGTACAAGTCTTCCACTTTTTTAAAAAATACTTTTATTTATTTATTTGAGAGAGAGAATGAGAGAGAGAGAGCATGAGAGGGGGGAGGGTCAGAGGGAGAAGCAGACTCCCTGCAGAGCAGGGAGCCCGATGTGGGACTCGATCCCAGGATTCCAGGATCATGACCCGAGCCGAAGGCAGTTGCTTAACCAACAGAGCCACCCAGGCATCCCGTCTTCCACTTCTTTCATTAAATTTCTTAAGTATTTACTCTGTTTATTATTATTGTAATGCAATTGCTTTTATTTTTTATTTGTTCTTTGCTAGTGAATAGAAATACAATGATTTTTGTATATTGATCTTGTTTCTAATAACTTTACTGAATTCATTAATTAGTTGTAATAGGTTTTTGGTGTGTGGATTACTTGGGGTTTTCTATGTACAAGATCATGTCATCTGCAAATATAGATTTACTTATTCCTCTCTGATCTTACTACTTTTTATTTCATTTTCAAGCCTTATTTCCCTGGCTAGAACTTCTGGTACAATGTTGAAGAGAAGTGATGAGTGAACATCTTGTCTTTTTTCTGATCTTAGAGGGAAAGCCTTCACAGTAGGATGTCAGTTGTAGGTTCTTTGTAAAAGCCTTTTATCAGGCTGAGGAAGTTCTCCTCCATTCCTAGTTTGGTGTTTCATTGTTGTTTTTAAATGAAAGGTTATAGAATTTTGTCAATACATTTTCTGTGCCTAATGAAATGATCCTGTGGTATCGCCCTTCATACTACTGATAGAGTGTATTATATTAAGTGGGGATATTAAACCAACCTCACATTTTTTAGATAAATCCCATTTGGCCATGGTGTATAATCATTTTACATATTGCTGGATTCGGTTTTCTGGTATTTTGCTGAAGATTTTCCTAGCTTTATTCATAAGCAGGATTAGCATGTAGTTTTCTTTCCCTGTGACATCTTTGGCTTTGTTATCAGAGGTAACATTGGCCTTCTAATTTTTGGAAGGGATTGTGAAGAATTATTCTTAAGTACCTGGAAGAAGTCACCAGTGAAACCATCTGGACCTGGGCTTTTCTTTCTATATAGTTTTCATTTTTAATTCAATTACTTGTTATACATTTATTTAGATTTTCTATTTCTTCTTGTCAGTTTTGGTAATTTATCTAAGAATTTGTCTATTTGATCTACACAATCTGTCATTAGACAAAAACTGTCCATAGTACTCCATAATAATCCTCCTTATTCTGTAAGGTTGGTAGTAATGTCCCCCCATTTATTCTTGATTTTAGTAATTTTTTTTTCTGCTCAGTATAAGGCTCATCAATTTTGCTGATCTTTCCAAAGAATCAACTTTTACATCTGTTGATTTCTCTGTTTTTCTATTCTCTATTTCATTATTTTCCGCTCCAGTCCTTATTATGTCCCTTCTTCTCCTTGTTTTGGGTTTACCTTGCTCTTTGTTTTCCAGTGTTTTGAAGTGGAAGATTAGGTTATTGAGATCTTTTAAAATGTAGGTATTTACAGCTACAAATTTCCCTTTAAGTACTGTTTTCACTGCATCACGTAAGTTTTGGTGTGTTATGTCTTTTCATTTATTTTGAAGTATTTTCTGATTTCTCTTCAGATTTTTTTCCTTTGGCCCATTGTTATTTAGGAGTGTAGTTTAACTTCTACATATTTCCAAATTTCCCAACTTCCTTCCTAGCTTCCCTTCATTATGATCAGAGAATATACTTGGTACAATTTCAATTCTTTAAACTTCTTGGTTTGCTTTATGGCATAGCCTATGGTCTACTGGGGAATGGTCCATGTGCCCTTGAGAATATGCATTCTGGGATGATTAGGTAGAATGTTCTATACATGTCTGTTACATCTACTGGGCATAAGCCCAGTTCAAGTATCCTATTTCCTTGTTGATCTTCTGCCTAGTTGTTCTATCCATTGGGAATGGGGTATTGGACAACTATTCATGTTGATTGTCTATCCCTTTTATTCTGTTAGTTTTGCTTCACGCAGTTTGTGGTTATCGTTTAGCATTGCTCATGATTATAAAAAGTTCTTTATCTTTAGTAATGTTTTTTGTTTTCAAGTATATTTTGTCTTACTAGTATAGCCACACAACTTTCTTAGTTTGTTTGCATACCTTCTTCCATCCTTTTATTTCAACCTGTTTGTGTCTTTGAATCTAAAGTGTATCTCCTCTAGTTAACATATGGTTCGATTATTTTTATCCAGTCTGACCTTGCTTCATCTACTCACATTTAATATTATTGGATTTATGCCTGCCATTTTTTTCAGTCTCATGCTTTTGTCTATTCCTCCTTTACTACTTTTTGCATTAATATTTTCTAGTGTAATATTTTAATGATTTTAACAATTACATAAAACATAACTGAAAAAGTAGATTCATATATCCAAATTATCCCAAATACACTTGTTTTCCCACAAGTGAATCATCAAAAGTCATTAAAAATTTTTCTGAAACCACATCAACAAAACTGGTTTATTCTTTTATAATCTATTTAACTTTGTAGCAAAAGCTTATCAACTTCTCTCCAAGTTAAGAACATTTTCATTCCAGTACTCATTAATTCTTATGTCTGCTCTAGAGTAACATCAAATTCAAATTTGCGTAATTTGAAAAGCAACTCTAACTTACCAAGGTATCAACAGAGCGTTCTTCCAATTTTTCTTGTAGTTTTAGCAGCCAATTTACAAAATGTGATGACAGTTAAAATTTGTTAGAAAATATACAAAAATCCGTGTTCTTGGTTTGTATCATGAAGTTCAACATAAATTCTTGGACCTGCCTGTGAAGGTCACGAATACTCTTTCCTCTCCTTGGAGCTTCAGTTTTGGTTCACCCATATGCAGACTGATACTGGTAAGAAAATGTGTATCATAGAGACATGGTTTGCTTTTGATTACTGAATATTTAGCAAGCATTTCTTTTGTTGCAAGATAAACTGGTATTAAACGAATAGTGAACCATTGCTAAAGTTCCTTCATAATTCAACCAATGGGCATCAGTAAAGAAGACAAGATCATTAAATTGCCTTCTATCCCTCTGAATAGTCTTCACAAACTGGTGATGGTTTCTTGATTTGAAATTATATAAACTTAATTTTAACAACTATGACACTTTTCAGTCTGTTTCAGAATAGTAAGCGCAACTATTTTCAATAAGCATCATAAGGTGAAACGAAACAATAAAGGAAATCCAGGTTCATTAAAATTCTAATAAACCCAGATTTTTGACCTAACATAGCTGAGCACTATCTGTAGTGACAGAAACGATCTTTCTTCGTATCTAGAAGAAATTCTTTGGCAGATGTAAAAGATGCAAAAATATCTATGTCGTCAGTCTGATTTTAGGCTGAGAGTTCACATTTCTTTGTAAATTTGGAAGTCCTTTAAGAAAAAGCATCAACTGCTGCCTTTTATATCACACAACTCATCTAAGGCTAGTAAGTACTTTAAACTTTTACATTCTGAACCGTCTTTAGGAGTATTAGGGAGGTCTTATTAGGTAACTGTTATAACTGAAAATATTTCATTTTTGTGTCTTCATTTTCTAACAAAATTTCCCTAATACCGTATCTCCATTAATTTTTTTTTCCTGTGGAAGAATACAAGCCCTTTTGGGGCGCCTGGGTGGCTCAGTCGTTGAGCGTCTGCCTTTGGCTCAGGTCGTGATCCCAGGGTCCTGGGATCGAGCCCCACATCGGGCTCCCTGCTCCGCGGGGAGCCTGCTTCTCCCTCTCCCGCTCCCCCTGCTTGTGTTCCCTCTCTCGCTGTGTCTCTCTCTGTCAAATAAATAAATAAAATCTTAAAAAAAAAAAAAAAGAATACAAGCCCTTTTATAGCTGGCCAAATCCACAAGCTCATATCCTGTTATAGTTAAAAAAAAAAAATCTGTTGGACCTCTAATCCTTATTTCAGGTGATTAATTTCATCTATTATTCTTTTTTGACTGTTGACAGGAAACATAAAATTCAGTAAATATTTGAAGAAAATGTATCCTACTGTTGCTCACTTCACTACCTTTAATTTTTTTACACTGGTTTTTCCTTTTCCTCTGGTGCAACAAATTGCAATCATCATTCATCATGAAATTCGTGACGAATTCTAGTCTTTATTGTTCCAGTTGTGGGACTAGCTCAGTTCTGAATCAGCACTGATTTTAAATTTAATAATTTGCCCATACTTAATTTTTTAAACAGAAAAAGAATTTATATTAAAATGAACAAAGGCATCCCAATCACTAATGATTTACACAGGCACAGCAAGTCATGCTGCTGGCAGAAAGTACTCAAACATATTATGGTTACTTTGGTTAGTAAAATATTGTTAGGATGGAATCAGTTCTTTGACATCAACTGGAGATGTGTAACACAAGCAATACATTGGTTTCACATCTTACACAATGTGTCAGATAAAGGGAAATTTGGTCCTAGCACAACAGTACAGTTTCACTGAAACCGAAAAACGTCTTACAATCCCAGTCCCACTAGGCATATTTCAAGAGCTCCAAAGGCACATGTGGCTAGAGGCTAGGCTAGAGGCAGAGGCTAATCCTCTGCATGACGGGAAACTTAGAATTCTCGGATTCCTTCCATTTGTAATGGGTTGCTCTATTAAAGTATCTTCTAATGCCTATTAATTACTTAACTATTCAGTTAGGGACATACTGGATCTCTTTTGCAGACTAAACTCTGAATGAAAAATAAAGCAAAATGAAGTGAAGTATAGCTTGAGAAACAAAATTCTTTGCCTAAATGTTTTTGTGAGGTCAGTAAAGGAGAAAGGAGGGCCTTGGCAGCAAACACCATAAGGGACGGTAAGTCAGGGTTTGCCTAATGAAAGTAATGAGTGACTGAACAAAACTCACTTACCTGTCTTTTCACCCACAAGTGATGAGGGACAAATCAAGATTCTTATTGATTCTATTTCCTGAACATTTCAAGTTCTCCTTCCTTTTTTCTCTTACTTCCTGGCATGCCATCCTCAGCTTATCCTGTCAACTGGACCATGCCAGAAGCCAGTTAACTAGTTTTCCTGTTCTAATCCACCCTCCAGAGCACTGCTACAGCAACCTTTCTGAAACATAAACCTGGTAATGTTGCTCCTATTTAAAACCCTTACCTGGCTCTTTATCACCACCTGCAGGATTAAGTTCAAACTTTAGCACGTGGCTCAAGGTTCCAAAGGCATCCAGTGTTCCAGACACTCCACCAGTGTGCTTCCCACTGAAGACCCCCTCCTGTTTCGAAATTCGTAACTACGCAGGATTTCACAAATCTGGGATGAATAATTTGCTATTATTCATCTGGGAAACAAGTTCTTAGTCCTACAAAACTAACTCTAAGGTCGCCTCTGTAAAACTGTAAAGGCTCATGCAGACAGAGATTTGCTCCCTCCGTACCTGGTATACATTTCCAATCTTAGCGCAGTGTCTGACGAGAAGAAATTGCAAATAAGTATGGATCAGTATGGTGACCAAGAAAAGTACATTAAGAACTCTGATCACCAAAATGGACCAACTACACACAGCGCCCACACCATCGGGGCTGTTCAAAGTTATCACTAGCAAGCATCATGTCAGGGAGTAGAGGAAAAAGGTTCTGGTAACTCACAAAGCTCCCAATGTTGAGCACATGCCCCTCACACGTACGTCACTGCCCTGAGAACCAGCCACCCGCACCAGCGTGAATATTAAACGGGAAGCAAGCCCTGCATCCTGCAGACTTCTACCTGGTTTTGGTCACACCATCATTCCTCCTCAGTGTCCTTAACAGACCAGGTTTTCAAGAATTACATGAAGTTGGGGAACAGTATAAGTTAGTAGGTGTGCCGCACAGGGAAGATACTGAACTCACCGGGCTGTAGGGCTGGTGGATGAGGCATTAACTAAGACACCGTTGTGCTGACGGGCTCCTTGGGGCCTGCAGCTTACTCACTGTGCTAGGAAGGTTGACAATATCTGGCAGTAAAAACTCTCGAGCCCGCCCGCCTCTGGGCACATTGGTGTAGTGAGCAAAATTTCTTAGGACAGGCCCAAAATAATTTAACAGCTTTTTAATGCATTAGAGTGATCTGAAGTTTGCCGACTTTAAAAACTGCCATCTCCTTATTTATTTGATTAAAAATGTTAATGTAGCTAAAGAAACCACAGAAACTGGTTCACAGGCCACCTTGTCATCCAGCAGTTTTCCCAATTCCTATAGACTGGTGGGTTAGAGTCATCTGGGAAGCACTCAGAACATTTTATGTTTCACTATTTGGAGGAAATTAACTTAGATATTTCTCAAACTCTTGTAAAATTCTACTAAACACTATCTTAAGAGTCTTCTAACACATAATCTGTTTATTAAAATTGTCTTTATAGTACTTATGAAACTTAAAAATCAATTTAAACTTGAACACCTAAATAATACTCCAAAATGGGAATTCTCAGTATATGCAACATTACATAGAACACAAAAGCATTATTCTAAATATATTTCACTTTTGTGTTCCCTTAGGTACCTGGTTCCTCTCAAGAACATAAACTAGAACTTATAAAGTAACATGGGCATTTCATTTACTTTTTCATACACTTACTTTTTGACAATTATAAAGAGGAACAAGACTTCTGTTACAGAGGTAAAATTATATATTAAGGATTAGGTAGAAAATGCCTACTTTAAAAAGTGGACATCTTGGGACGCCTGGGTGGCTCAGTCAGTTAAGCGTCTGCCTTCAGCTCAGGTCATGATCCCAGAGTTCTGGGGTCGAGTCCCATATCGGGCTCCCTGCTTGGTGAGGAGCCTGCTTCTCCCTCTGCCTGCTGCTCCCCCTGCTTGTGTGCTGACAAATAAATAAAATCTTTAAAAATTAAAAAATTTTAAAAAAAAGTGGACATCTTGGCAAACACTGTCATCTGATTTTAAGTGATTTTTTTCTAGCATCTACATTAAAAATTCACATTTGTCATAGAAAGCAGTTTCTAAAATACAAATGGACTTTTTCTGAAGAGTTGGGAAGTCACATTTTTAAAGTTTATATATACAGTAAAATATACATGTGAAAAGTAAAACATCTAATCAATTAGTAGAACCCCACCAACACAATGTTTGTCACCATATTTAAAAGCATTTATTTAAAATATGTCAAAACTCCTTCTAAAAGACGAAGACATGAGCCCATTTCTTGTATTAACGAGGTATATGGTAACAATGACAAAATTCCTAAATGCATATGGACCATCAGTTGCCTAAATAAAAAAATGAACTTTGGCAAAGATGTAAGTGTTCTACAGAACAACACAGCCAATGCAGCATCTCCCCATATCATGGCCCTCGTCCCCCATTCACCCTTCCCCCTTTCAAAGGGTGAGTTACAACCCTGCCCCAGGTGACTCAAAATTTTAATTATGTGGTCTGCTAACATTTATTTTTCTCGAACCTCAGTACTACAGCTATACAAATTACACTTTTAAAATATTTGAAACAGATATTGAATTTATTGGTTGGCTATGAGTAGGAAAATACATCAGTAAAGAAAAGAGACCCTGTATATAAATATAATACTAGCTAGTTACAATTTGACCAAGAAGGTTCCACTGAAAAGAACAGTAAAAGCCCTTGTTACCACCAGTCCATAGGTACATATTCGGTTTCCCATCACCCTTATCAAAGAGCTGCCTAGGCAAATGCGACATTCTTTGAGCTTAGTGCAGATAATGTGCTGGGTTTTGTTACATGAATGGTAAACAAAAATTAGTCCAGTGCATTACACAATATAATGTACTGTGAATAAAGACTAGATACTCTATTTTAGACACTACTTCAACATACCGGTTATTAAATTTTATGTAACCAAAAAGAAGAGCAAAGTGAACATCTTAAAATACTGTTTACGAGTAGGGGAGAAACACTTGCTAAAGGTGTTCTTTGAATTATCTGCAGCATTTGTACTGAAAATTCTGACTGGTTCATCAAAAGAACAAACTGCTGTAACTATTCTGCCTAGGTTGGCTTTTGTCTTAATATGACATGACCCCCAAACCTTAAGTCACTATGGAAACTAATTCCATGAATTTAAACAGTAAAAAAAAACGGAATAATACAACTGGAATTTATTACTGAAAACCTGAATCTTAGAAGAGCTTTGAAATGTTAATTTCAACATTTAGAAGTGCATCCCACCCAATTTAATAATGTCCTTAGGTTTCAAAGTGCTAACTCAATATAAGTTTTCCTGGCTGTCACCAAATCAAGAATAAAAACACATTTCTTGGAGATGTTCCTTGACTGTCTTCTAGGACTAGTAAAGTTGCAATCAACAATTTATTTCTACTTTAGTTTAAATTATGCCATAAATTAATTTTGATGAACATTATTTAAATTCTCAACGCATAAATAATTACCAATAACACGGTAAAATGTACTTCAAGAGATTTACAACAAGGAATTGTGTGCCTCCAAATTTCTGATCAGTAAAAACAGAAAACATACCCCAAATTTTCTGTAAAACATTCATAAAATGGATTTATCCAGCAAGAACACTGAAATTACATTATGGCAACACCACATTAAATAGATCTGTTACAGAATTTTGAAAAAAAATCTATACTGAGAAAACATACTAGTTTTTATTGCATTTTAAAGAGTTTGGATTACTGGAAATTATCCAGGACACAGAAGATATTTAGAACACAAAACCTTGCTTAACAAAAGTACCAATCTATTTTGGTGTGACTGTTTATTCCCTACAGACCCAAAATATTTCTTCCTCTTTTGAAGGTTACAGTTGTAAGTCTACACTCTTGGTTCAATTTATCACTGTCTAAATAAGATGGAGAGGTTGTTCAAACTGACCCACAGAATGCAGTGTGCCCAGAAGAGGCAAGAACAAATAGTCTCAAGACATAACAGGCCCTTATATCTTACTATGCTGCCCCCAAATTCAAATATATTGCAGACAATAACAAATACAGATGAAAACATTTTTGTGTAAAGCTCAAACCTTTAGCATCTAACAAGTGCACTCTAGTTCCAGCGTCTATGAAAAGAATACATCCTCCATTAACAAATACAAACGGGTAAGTGCTTCTCCCCTCCCTCTCCATAAAGCTCTCTGGACCTGTTATCACATAATGCAGATCATAGGAAAAGCGGTCTCATTGCCTCATCAGTCCAACCAGCTCCAGCTCACCTTTGCTGGAAATTGTCATGATGCACATTACCAACACAGTGTTTAGGAAAAATGAGTAAACACACCTTTTATTCACACCTTACAATAAAATAAAATAAAATAAAATAGAATAAAATAAAATAAAATAAAATAAAATAAAAACAAAAACCCCATAAAGAGTTATGCATTGGTTCTACATCAATAAAACCAGCTTTCCAATGTACTGATTATAAACTGGACGTGTTTGGTGTCAGCACAACCTAAACAAAAAAGCAAAAAATAAAAAGCCATCACAACAAAATCTTAAAAAAACCTCAAAGGAAAAATCAGGTCCCAGACAAAGATTCAAGATCAAAACCTTTTGGAAAATTCTTTAAAAAAGAAAAAAAAAATCATTTATTTAAACAGTATGTAATTTTATTTTCTCTTAAAAACAGAGTAAGCACATTTAAGTGCTGAATATTTTTCATAAAATTTTAAGTCATTATTCAAAATGACTCATTTTCTGTATAAAAATTGTTAATAACATTTCAACATGTTTTTCTTACTGCTCACATGTTGTCCTTTTGCTCCCCTGCCTGCAGTTGAAACAAAAGCAGTTAGACCAAGTTCCCTCTGAATTCATTTGATTTTTGAGAGAAGAATGAATGAGAACAGAATACATACAAGTTAACTCTGCAAAGTTAAAAGCTAGCTTTAATCTCGCATCTACTACTGATGTTATGGGCAAAATACAGGGTGCAACAGAACTTTTACCTTGGCTGACCTATTAAAATGACTTAGTCACTTTATAAATGATCTGAAGAATTGTCTCAGGGACCTGTTTTGAAAATACATCTCATTTACACTGCTTCATAAATGGAAAATTATTTAAAAAAAAAAAAGAAAGGAATGATTTTTAAAAAAACACGGAGATGAAGGAATACGTGGAAAACAAAGAATTCACATGATAGTAGTATTCCGGGTGACGGACGGCATTGTGCAATGACACCAAGAAGCAGTGCTTGGGTCTGGTGAGCAAAGACCCAGGGACCCACCTATGAACATGTTCCAAAATGTGATATTCAATGCTTCACAATGGAAAAAAAAAGCCACAGCTTATACAAAAGCGTTTTCATAAAATTCTCACAAATGTTAAACAGTATTTAAAAAATATAAAAGAGGCTGCACAGATCTTCTCTGCATGCACAGGCAGTGCTTGGTGAGAACAAATTTAGGCAGGCACAGTGGAGATAGGACAGGAAGTGTCTCAAAAAGGAGTTAAGAAGCTGCATCCAAGCAGCTGTAATTTTTTAACTTAAAAAAGTTAAAGATTTAAAAATATCAGAATGTACATATATCAACCATTACATTCAGTCCATAAATGCCTACAGATCATTCACTGCTCAGCTTATCTGTCCTGGTAGATAGCTTTTATAAAAACCCAGGAATTCATGGATAAGTTGCCTCTGGTCTGAGAAAATGTCCAAAGCTTTAAGCAGATTTAGATTTAAAGAGCAATGTTCTCAGTTTAAAAATAAAGTAGTACAAAAGGGCCAACAAAACCCTAACAGTGCAAATCATCAGCAGAGAAAGTCTGTTGCAACTTCTTTTACAAGCTGGCCTTTATAACACATGAAACAGTAAAAAAACTTAGCCTTAGTTTACAATACAATCATTTCCAAATCTGATTTTTTTTAGTACAAAATTTCATAAATCAGGTCTTCTGTGGATCATATACAATCATAAAGGCTAAATTCAAAGTCTCTATTTTACAAACAAGTCTGAAAAGGGAGGGAGTAAAGTATGGAAGAATGGTCTCTGGATGTTATTACTGGCCTCAAAAAAGTAGTGCTACAGATTTCTGTGCAAAGAGAATATGCTGTTCAAACATTTTCCTATTTCAAGGCATGAAAATATTATATTGGATAGAAGAAACAGGAAAATCACTTGTAACAAATTAAAGAGAGGTGTAAACACACCAATCCCTGTCTAACAGTATATAAAGCATATTGGGCTCAGAATTTGTTGCTAGCACCTGGCTTTCATACTATATCCTTATCAAATAATCAAGATTGAAAATTCAAATCATCAAGAAAGAGGAAAAAAAAGAAAAAACAAAACAAAACAAAAAACCCTGGTGGCCATACCTCACTCCCCTATAATCAGATTTTATGAGTTTACAAGTGAAACTGAGGTCGTCCTCTGAAGGTACTTAACTACCTCCTGCCAGGAAGGTGAATGCCGTTAACGTGGGGCAGGAAAGGCAGTAAGAGCTCCAGTTGTGCAAAAAGTGAGAAGTGGTCAGAGGGGATGAGTGGGTGTGGGCAGCCACTGATATTATTCTCAACTAGCCAATGGTGGTCCAGAGGTCCCAGGATGCCTAAAGTGTTCAGCTGAGGTTTCGAATAGAAGATGTAGTCAATGATACCCTGAAAAACAAGGAAAAAAAGATGAGGCCTCACATAAGCTAACACTGAAACATTGAGAACTTTCAAGACGTACCCTCACAGTCATGCTTGATAAACATGTGGGAAGAGGCAGTACTACATAAACCAAATGGTCCCCCACATGTCAAATCTAGCAGAATGAAAACAGTTTAGGGATGATAATCATTCATTCTTCCTCATTTCTGGACTTTTTCACAATCTTTTTTTTTTTCTTTTTTTAAAGATTTTATTTATTTATTTGACAGACTGAGACACAGAGAGAGAGGGAACACAAGCAGGGGGAGTGGGAGAGGGAGAAGCAGGCTTCCCGCAGAGCAGGGAGCCCGATGTGGGGCTCGATCCCAGGACCCTGGGATCATGACCTGAGCCGAAGGCAGAGGCTTAACAACTGAGCCACCCAGGCGCCCCCTTTTTCACAATCTTTAATGAGACCTACAAGATCCTTCATGGTGTGGCCTCAGCTTCTCTTTCCTAACTTGATTTGTACTATTTTCCCATGCTGACTACTCCATTACCACACTAGCCCTTTTTTTGGGGGGGGGGGGTGTTGGGAGGGGAGAAAGACATTCCTTGTAGGTGCCAAGCTCCTTCCTGCCCCAGGGCCTCCACACATGCTCTCCCTTCTGCCTGGAGCACTTTCTTCTGTGTCATTTGGCTAATTTCTTCTCAATCTTTATGTCAAGTTCATTCACCTTCCCAAGTCCTTCCTGAATCTTGCCCCCACCCACTTACTACCCGCTACCACTTCCAAGTCTCTTCTCTTGCTTATGCGCACCCTGAGGTGTAACTGCACACTCATTTGCGTCTCTCCCACAGGACTGCGAGGTCCACGAGGGCCGGGACGTCTCTGCCCTGCACACTGCCAGCAGCACCCAGGCCCAGCACTGGGCACCCAGGTAAACACCTCTCAGTTTGCCCCTCTCCTCCCTGTAACTTCAGCCTCTCCTCCACATGCTTTCAGCCAAAAATATTTAAGCACATTCAAGTGTCTTCCTCTTATCTCTATATCAGCAACAGGAACAGAGAGAAAAAAGAATCCCTAATCTCTCCTACCTTTTCGTTATCACCCTCACCTCCTCTTCAATCAATCTGCTTCAAGTAAGAATCTCAACGTTGGTTTTTACTACCTCCTTGCCCAGGATTATTCTTTAACTCTCCACATTCTAGTCTCTGTGCCTAGCTCACCAGTGAAGCATCTCTCACCAACAGTTTCTGGAAGCTGAAAGCATGCTTCTTTTCCCCAGAAAGGCCTTCTGCCTTGGCAGTTGGGCTCCTACACTGTCCTGGTTTACCTCCTCTCTCTGGCCACTCTTCCGTCACTTACATGTTCCTTTTCCCCAGAGTCTGCTTCAGCCTCTCTTCATCTCCACACACTCATCTGTTCCCAGGGTTAAATCATTATCTACAGCACTGCGGCCCCTCCAAAGTCAAATTTAAAAAATTTCAAGCTTCTCAAGTTTCTCAAAGAAGACTAACAAACAGCCCTCCCCTCCGAAATTAAGACCCAGTTATCACTAGTATTTAACACTCTAACACACAATCTAACCTGAATGATTCTTTTTCCAGGAGGTTAGAAACTAAGATTCAAGAGCAGAAATGCAAAAGATAAAAAGAACAGATGAATGCAAGTCCTAAACAACCACTGATATTAAAAATGAGGAGAAGCACTATGGCAAGGCTCCATATTATAAGCCATTAACTGTGTCTGAATGCATATAAATAGAAGATATATTTTTAAACGGCTAATATAAACCACATTTTGGCACTCGAGGAGTACAATTTCAGTTAAAATATGAGAGATGAAATATGTCACTCCAACGGACACCAAATTAGATAGTATGGTACCTTCTGAACAGCTGTTAGCAATGAGCATATGAGAAACATAATTGCCCCAAAACAGTGACAGTAGAACTCAGGATTTACTATCATTATTTCATCTGATTTCTTACTCTGGAAACGACTCTAAGAGGTAACTATCAAGTAGGAACGGGACACCAATCACAGAAGCGTAATAAGAGAATACTGCTGTCAACTAATTCAAGATGGCTTACTTCCGGTCTCAACACACATCCACATTTCAAAGATATAATAAAGTTACAAGACTCTCCCAAAAAATGGAGGTTTACAAAGTTTCTCAATCTCAAAAGTCACCTTGAAATCGAATGTCCATCAACAGAAGAATGGATAAAGAAGATATGGTGTGTGTGTATATATATACACACACACCATATATACATACACACACAATGGAATATTATGCAGCCATAAAAAAAAACAAACCCCACGATATCTTGCCATTTGCAACGACCTGCATGGAACTAGAGGGTATTATGCTAAGCGAAATAAGTTGATCAGAGAAAGAAAAGTATCATATGATCTCACTGATATGAGGAATTCTTAATCTCAGGAAACAAACTGAGGGTTGCTGGAGTGGTGGGGGGTGGGAGGGATGGGGTGGCTGGGTGTTGGACATTGGGGAGGATATGTGCAATGGTGAGTGCTGTGAATTGTGCAAGACTGATGAATCACAGACCTGTACCTCTGAAACAAATAATACATTATATGTTAAAAAAAAAAAAAAAAAAAAAGCAGGAGGGGAAGAATGAAGGGGGGGGAATCGGAGGAGGAGACGAACCATAAGAGACTATGGACTCTGAGAAACAAGCTGAGGGTTCTAGAGGGGAGGGGGGTGGGGGGATGGGTTAGCCTGGTGGTGGGTATTGAGGAGGGCACGTACTGCATGGAGCACTGGGTGTTATACGCAAACAATGTATCATGGAACACTACATCAAAAACTAATGATGTATTGTATGGTGACTAACATAACATAATAAAATAAAATTAAAAAAAAAAGTCACCTTGAAATCGAACGTGTAATTTGTGTAAGGCATCAGGCCACTCTCATAGGCACTCTTTAACTTGAAACCATGCGTGATCCTTCCATTGGTTGTCCCGTTTTTCCCATTACAGCTGAAGTTTGTAAGACTTTCATTATATCTCAGTTCCTTAAAGTCTTTATGATTTGTTTCTACTCCACCGGTGCTTAAATACTCTACAACACCTATAATGAAAATACAGGTACTTTGTTCATTGTCCAGTATAATATGCAGTGTACAAAACTGAAAAAATGTAATAGTAACTACTTTAAAACACACAGTCCCCCTTTCTAAAATGTTTGTTATTGTTTTGTTTGTTTTACATTTCCCAGAACTTATCTAAGTCCATTTTTACATGGTTTTGATCCTAATATATTGAATACTTTATATTTTGCTGTGCTGGCGCTTCATATTTGTTAAACTAGTTCCTTATTTCTTAAAAAAATTCAGCTTGTTTTTACCTTTTTTTAAAAGAGTTTATTTATTTAATTTATTAGAGAGAGAGCACGAGCAGGGGGAGGGAGAAGGTTAGAGGGAGAAGCAGACTCTCCACTGAGCAGGGAGCCCAAAGCGAGGCTGGATCCCAGAACCCTGAGTTCATGACTTGAGCAGAAGGCAGATGCTTAACCAACTGAGCCACCCAGGCATCCCTTGTTTTTACTTTTTAAAAAGAGTTAACTCCATAATCAACATCTTAGTATCTAGGTTTCTGCCTATGTTGAATTATTTACTTGGTATAAAATGCCAAGATTAGGATTAAATGTGCCCTTATACATACTGTCAACCATGGAAGAGAATGCCATCAGCTAGACGGGCTCTGCAAATAGTTATTTTACTTTTCATTTAATTAGTTAGTAAAGTTGGACATTTTCCCATGTGTTTGCTATTAAAATACTGTATCTTTTTTTTAACACTGAAATGAGGCTTAGTATGTATTATTTGACTTTGCCCCTTAGATACTCTGTAGTTAAACAGAAGGCAGAACACATGAAGAGAAACTGTCAGAGAACAATCCCCCACTGCTTCAGCAGCAGTGATCCTGGAGAGCTCTAAGAGATGGGCTGAAGAATTATGGATCTCAGATACCTTTACCTGCCCTGAAAACAAATTTTGACAGTTTTTATCTTCTTCCTGGCTCTCATCCATCATGACGGCAATGAACTGCAAGTGAACTGAACCACTCCAAATGTGTTTATACTTACGTGCTCAGGCACATGTGCAAGGGCAAGGAAAAGTACTTTGTGCCAGTGACAGAGTACAAACGAAGAGGTGAAATACAAAAAGGAATACTTAGTCTGACATTATAAGAACTATGGTTTTGTTCACTGTGCTATCCAATGGAAAAGTATTCAAGGATAAGCCTTTCTGTATTCTTCTACATTGTAATAAAAATCAAGATCCCTGTTCTTTTTTGTTCAAATCACTAGCCTGATCTGTGTAAATAAAGGATCTCAATTTCCACCTAAGGTGTATTGGTATCAAGCCCACCAATATTAAGATCCTGTAAACAGCCATTTACACTGCATCCTATTACTACATGCTGGAATCCCAGAGAAGCTATCTTAATAACCTTCTCAGAGTTTGCATTATATGTGACTTGGGGATAATGAAATATAATCATATGTTCTTTAACAAGTTATTTCAAGTTATCAACTACATGTTTATCGAAGATGATTAATGTCCTTCCTCCTTAGGTGTTCATAACATCATCTCATTTTCCAAAATAGTCTCCCTAACTACACACACAAAAATGCTAAATCTGATTCATAGCTGCTGCTATAAGCTGAATTTTCATTTTGACTAAATTTGGAATTACCAAAAACAATATATTACAAAAACAATTTAGTCAAAAAAAAAAAAAAAAAAAAAAAGCATTCTACATAAAATATCTTTTCTTACCAGAATCCGGCAAAGAATTAAGATCTGCACATAACACCAGTGGAATAGTTCCAAATTCTCCCACTACACTGGACTGGAGGTTTCGTGAGGCTTTATCAATAATGTTCTTCACTTCTGAGAGGAACATCATAGTTTGAACCAACTTCACATCAGAGTATTCAGGGTCCCAATGCATATGAGCATTAGCCACAAGAATAAGTTGTTTTTCTGTTCCAAGATGTGGCTTTCCAGCTATATTAGATAAAAAGAAAACAAAGAGACAGACAAAACCCGCCCATCAGCCCATATAGTCTTACAGGATCTGAAAGCAAGTAGTATATCTCAGAGTCTCAGGAACAAAAAAGGACCCTAAAATTTACCTAACAATCGCCCACCTGATGACTAAATCTACGGTAGCACAAACCTGAAAAACAGTCCTCTATGCTCTGGTTGAATAGTCTGAGGTAGGGCATTCAGTACTTGAACACACACAGCCCATTCTATTTGGGACAGCTTTATTTTTAAACAGTTGTCTCCTTAAAACTTCTGGCTTCATTCAGATGTCCTAAATTGGGTCTCACAAAATTAAATCTACATCCTTTTTCTTAGATATATTTAATACAGGCACTAAGTTCCATCTTTATTTTCTCTCCTTCAGGTTAAACATCTCCAGTCCCAATTGTTCCTCAAGTGACACAAGTTTCAGTTCTCGGCATGATGGTCACTCTAAATGTACTTTCAATTTGAAATAAGTGGTCCATTTATCCAAAACTCAGAACATTTAAAATAATGATTACAAGTAGGGCAGGAGGAGAAGTTAGCTTACAGAGTATCCTTGCTGCCACGAAATTATAGAAGGGTATGGAGTTCTTCTCTCTGAGCAGTTATTTTAGTTAATATTTATTTCAACATTTCTTTTATGTAAAAAATTATTGGGAGCAAAAAAACCCCATTTTTTTCTTTGGCTTTATGCCTTTCAAAGTTTGAAATACTTTTCTGGGCACTGTGTTCTCATCTTAAGCTTTGTGGTAGAGAAAAAGGGATATGGTATTCTAGAAATGACTTAAATTCTCACTGAGTTTCTTCAGGTGTTAAATAAGACTATTAATACATAACAAATTTTCTGCTTTCTATTAAATTTTGGAGGTCAATTTTACAGGAAGTGAAAAGGTCACTCACATGACATTTCAATCAATTCCTTTCGAAGTTCTAGCAGTACTGCAACTCCAATGTTATCTTTTGTCATGACTCTGTTCAGCATAGCTTCAGACCCTTCTGAATTTGCCATTGCTAGCTGATTAAATTCAACAGTGTGTTTCTGAACCAAAGTAAATCTAAAACACAAACAAAAACACACACACAAACATAGAATTGGGAATACCAAGGTATTAGCTTTGTGGGAAATGCAGTTTTCCCAAACTTTCTTAACAAATATGATGGCATGTAAATCACATTATGGAAAATCCTCCACACTTCACACCAAGCTTCCCACATCCGTTTCAAGTTGTTCTCAGTCTGTTACTGATAAAAACAACATCTTGAAATACTTTTACAACTTAAGACAATGTAGTCATCTTCTGTTTTAAGTTTCAAGTTGGAATATTCCATCTTGTAATTTTTAAATAATTCTTTTCCAAACTATAGGTTTAAGAATCCCTCTACCATCCTAGAGGGAATGATAATTACGAGGTGTTTCAATTACCAATTGGAGTTAAACCCTAGTGAACACCTGAAGAAACAGCAGCACTTTCAACAAGTCTCCCAAACAAGATCACTTCTGATGCTTCAAAACCAAACCCTTCAACACTAAGAATACAACACTTCAGTGTCCGATTTGCCAACTAATTTCCACACCCCTGACTCCCTGCAAATACTGAGAAAATTTTCTTTTTTAAACATAAGATGACTTACTTTTCTGTCTTGAAGAATATTGCACAGCCATCGACATGTTTTCTCTCTTGTTCTGACATTGTCCGAGCTCTAGACTTAGGACTAAAGAATCCATTATAGCCACGTTCTTTCAGTTCTACCAGAAAAAAACTGTAATACTGTTCTGTTTCAACCTCCTGAAAAATTGCAAATGGCAAAGTTATTCATAAGACAAAAATCAGTCCCATGCATTAACTTTACATGTACAGTTTGAGGGGCTGAAATAATTTCAAAGGACTAATCTGCAGAATAAGGAACATAACGTCTTTCAATGTACATACACCTCGGTGTGTGTGTATTTTCTTCTATTTTAGAACTGATGGGGAGTAAGAATCAGAGAGGAGGAACTTCGCAGATTCTAAATGCAGACCACAGGTAGGAAGTGACTTGCCCAAGGTCGTGTAAATTATTATGAGAGTAGGACTGAGACCCCAAGTTACTGTGCGTCAGGTTCAATGAGCTTTCCACTATGCCCTAATTATTCTATTACTGCTGATGGTAAAGCAAAACTATACCTTGACAATGCCATAATTTCACTAACACCGCCACCCCATTAAAAAACAGTGCCAAGCCATCTGGGAGAGAAAGATGAATATTTAACTGTCATAGCAAATGCCTAAAACCCAAATTAACCCATTTGCTTCATTTGGCAGCACAGTGGCTGCAAAACAAAGCAGGCAGGGAATGCTCCCAGGATTTGCTAAAAACAGAGCCAATATTTTAAGAATTGCTGAGCTGGAACTTCAAATGTGTTAGGGTAATGTGTTCCCAGTCTGTCCCTTGCTTATCAACATTGAGGCATGTGCACTTTACACAAACACTTCTTCTCATGACTTACCTGAAGACTTATGATATCAGCATTGCAGC
The DNA here is from genome assembly GCF_011800145.1 of Mirounga leonina. Taxonomy (NCBI): domain Eukaryota; kingdom Metazoa; phylum Chordata; class Mammalia; order Carnivora; family Phocidae; genus Mirounga; species Mirounga leonina. Next base: position 292,274 of record NW_023270624.1, read on the forward strand.
TCAAAATTTCTTGAATAATGGCCTTTTTCCTGTAGTCCCAATTTAGTGCCCAAGATGGACAGTAGCCGTATAACTGCCGGGTCGCATATTTATCACAAAGAACATTATAGCACATGACAGAAAACAAGGCTGTAGGAAAGATAACTTTACTTATTCACACACGTGGCAGAAAAAAAAATAATTAATTTCAATAGTTTTTACTTAAATGCTAAGTTTGACTTTATTTCACTCAATATATATTCACTGAAAAGCTACTATATGCCAGACATAATGGATAAAAGTAAAGTTGAATAAGGAAGGAAAGACAGATAGCTGAATAAATAATGATACGATGTGTTATCTGCTATAGAGATACCCACAGAAGGTTCGAAGCTAAAAGACTAAGATCTCGAGCCTCTCTGTCCCTAAGACCAGGGCTCATCACATCTGTACTCCCTCCACCACTCTGCTAACTGCTAATGCAGAATGTGGAAAACTGACAGTTTTCCTAATAGGCATGGCTAATTTTCTTCTATAGAGCAACTATTATTAATCCAAGTGAAAGGAAAGAGGTATCATAGACCAAATCCTGTTACACGTATCATGTAATTCCCAAACTATTTTCATACAAGTTAAGTTAAAAAGAAATCAGAGGGGGTGCCTGGGTGGCTCAGTCGTTAAGCGACTGCCTTCGGCTCAGGTCACGATCCCAGGGTCCTGGGATCAAGCCCCGCATCGGGCTCTCTGCTCCGCGGGAAGCCTGCTTCTCCCTCTCCCACTCCCCCTGCTTGTGTTCCTGCTCTCGCTGTCTCTGTCGAATAAATAAATAAAATCTTAAAAAAAAAAAAAAGAAATCAGAGGCCATTAGTTCATTTTCTCTCTCAAGTAAGTGTTCTGGCTGTCTTACAATTCTGTAGTATCAAATACATTTGGAACTTGCAATATAAAGATTTTGGTGTCTTTATTATAATAAATGAGTTTGGTCAGTACTTGACAGCGGAGCTTCTTCTCAACAGTGGCACGACTGACATCATGGGTGGGTAAATTCTCTGCTGGGGGCGGGGGGCGGGGGGGGCGCTGTGCTGTGCAATGTAGCATGCTTAGCAGCATGTCTGATCTCTAACCAGGGGCTGTCAAGAGCACTTCCCCCAGCTGTGACAATCAAAAAATGTCTCCAGACATTGCTAAATGTCCCTTGGGGGATGAAAATGCCTCTGGTTGAGAAGCACTGCTCGACAGCACACTTTTGCATAGTAGGAAGACCAGCTAAGCAACAATTAAGTCTTTATTATTCTCTCTCAAACCAAATCAGGTCTTAAGCATTCAACTGTAACACAGCCCATAATCTAACCCATGCCAACACACTGTTAGATTTATAATACCAAGTAAAAACAAGTTAAAAAAATATAAGGCTACCAACCAGTTGGCCTTGTTCTGTCTGGTTCTTGCAACATAATCCAAGATCTTGGAGGTGGCTGTTCTGTTGAAACTAGTTGAATATAAAACATAAAATTAAGCAATATTCTTACACATCTTCCTAAAAAAATTGTTTGAACAAATGACCACTTACTTCTTTTTGCAGTACCTGCCAAATTATCAAGCAAATAGTTCAGTAGCCTTCTTGTTCCATCTGGTTCCAGATAGAGGTTCAATATATCCTGGGTAAGTGGATTTCCTGGAAATATTTTTTAAATAGGTAAAATGAAACCAAGAAAGGTAACAAAATATTTCGAAAGTAAAAAAATACCGAAATTATCAGATCATCTATAACAATGTATACAATTACTTGTAATATACCAAACCCGAGAAAATATTTTTCCAGTTTTTGATAAGAATAAAAATGATTCATACCATGTTCTACAGAAGTAGTCAGAAAATGATTATTGTGGACTGATGTCAATCTAGAAGAGATCTAATAGTGCTCTGTATCTGGCCCTGCCTCAACAACACTTTTATGACAATCAAACCCAAGTGAAACTAGAAGGGGAAGAGTGGGAAGGAGGGTCAGACAAGGGAAAGAGGACAGCCACTATGATGAATAAGAGAATCAAAACTTAAGAATGCAACAAAGCTAACAAGATATCCTAATGACAAATGTAGTCTGCACTTAGATTTTTAAAAATTCTACTAAATAAAGTAATAACAAGATGAGACAGATTTGGTTTAAGATTAAGTCACTAAGGAAAGGGGAAAACCCCAAAGCTGTGAGCCATCCGTAAATTCAGTAACTCTTTCCTAAGTGCCAAAAATGAAAGCAAGTGCAATGATTTACATATATCTACAAGAGTCTCAAATCCTCTCAGAAGGATTTCTTAAGTGCTTATGAAAATTAACAGTACAATGAACTGCTTGAACAGTGCAGTTCCTACCCACACCACACAAGGGGTATATATATTGTTCTGGATGCCACAGCCCCACTTTAAGAAAGACTAATACATTTTATAGACTGAAGAAGACAAACGATTTCTAAATCATTATAAAGTGATTATAAGATCTTAACCATGCCAAATGAAAAAAGATTTTCAAAAGATATTGCCCCCCTCACTTTCTCTGCCAGAGAAGTGTTAAAGAGAAAGCCAGCAAAAACAGAAGGCTGAGTAAGATTCAGAGTTTCATAATGTAGTATGACTATGTCCAGTTTCAAGTGAAAATCACTCATCATACCGAAGATTTCAAACTAAATGAAGAAAGATAAACAAGATTCCAACACCAAGATGACAAAAACATTAGAGTGATCTGATCTAAATACAGCAGGCATGACAAAAAATGCTTAAATGAGAATTAGCAAAAACATGTTTGAAATAAATGAAAAAACAGGAAGACTCAGCAAAGAAAAACAAAGTTTTGGCAAATGAACAAAACATGTTTTTGAAAATGGAAATATTAAAACTGAATAACAGAATAAATGAAATAAAAAGTTCAGTGGATGGGTTCAACAGCAACACAGAGGGTCAGAGGAAAGAATCAGTGAACTGAAGACAGAACGGTAAGAATTACCCAATCTGAACAATAGAAAGGGAACTGAAAAAAATGAACAGAGCCTCAGGGACCTGTGGGACCACAACAAAATTCTAAGGTTCGTGTCCTCAGAGTTGTGGAAGCAGAGAACAAGAAGCACTGAGCTGAAACAGTACTCAAAGAAATAATGGCTGAAAAACTCCCCAAATTTGGAGAGAAAAACAAACCTGTGGATTCAAAAGTCTGATAAAACCCAAACAGGACACACTTAAAAGAATCCACAGCAAGCCACACCATAATTAAACTTCTGAAAACTAAAGACAAAGAAAAAATCTTGAAGGCAGCCAGAGAAAAACACCTTACCTCTAGGGAGAACATGCTCTGAATAACAGCAGACTTCTCATCACAAGCCACGGTAGTCACAGGGAAGTGGCACAAGATTTTTAAGTGCTGAAAAAAAAGAACTGGCAACCCAGAACCAATATCCAGTGAAAACAGCCTTGAGGAAGGAAGGAGAAATAAAGACATTCTCAAGAGGACAGAAAACTAAGAGAATCTATTGCCAGCAGATCTATCAAAAAAGAATCAGAACAGAAGTTCTCTAAATACAAAGGAAATGATGAAAGAAGGAACCTTGAACATTATAAAGAAAAAAAGAATATGATCTTCAAAAGGGGGCAAATATAATAGGCTTTCCTTTGCTTAAGCTTTCTCACTCATGTTCAGCCATTAAAATATTTTTGCAATACTGGTTTGGTTCTAAATAAATGTAGAGAAAATATTTAAGACAATGATACTATAAACAGGGAGCAAATAAAAAGTCATCAAGAGAGTTAGGGATTATATATTTCACTCAAAATGGTAAAATGATAGCACTAATAGACTTGATAAGTTCTGTATGTTGTCCACAAGAAACTCACTTGAAATGTAACACTATAAAAGCAGGTTGAAAGGAAAAAGATGGAAAAAGATGTCATGAAAACAAAGGAAAGCAGTAGTGACTAATTAGTATCAGATAAAGTTGGTATCAGAGAAGATAAATTTACTAGAGACACAAAGTGACATTACATAATGTAAAGCAGAACACATAGCAATTCTAAACACGCATCCACAAAATGACAGAACTGAAAAATATTTTAGGCAAAAACAGAACTGAAAGGACAACAGAGAAATCTCCAATTATGCTGGGAAACTTTAACACTCCTCTCTCAACAACTGACAGAACCAGACAAAAAAACTTCCAACACCATCAATCTAACAGACACTAACTAGGTTAATATATAGGATCCAGTTGAGATTTATAGACCATTCTACCTAATAATACCACAATACATATTCTTGTGCATGCCCAAGGGACATAAACTATGTAAAGACCATACCCTGGGCCATAAACCACCAAACATCAACAAATTTAAAAGAACTCAAATCATACAGAATTCTTCAACCACAAGGGAATCACACTAAAAATTAGTACTGAAAAGACAAAAGGGAAATCTGGAAACACTTGGAAAATTCTAAACAATCCATGGATCAAAGAGGAAGTTTTAAGGAAAATTTTAAAATGCACTGAATTAGTGAAAATGAAAACACACCATATCAAAATTTATGGCTGGACACAGCTAACATAGAGCCAAGAGGGAAATTTATAGGACCTAATGCATACGTTAGAAAAGGAAAAATCTCAATTCAATAATCTAAACTCTGATCCTAAGAACCTAGAAAGAAGAAAAGCAAAAAGACAGATTAAAAATACTAAAGAATAGGAATCAATGAAATTAAAAACAGAAAAAAGGAATTTTTTAAAAAGCTGTTTCTTTGAAAAGATCAATAAAATTAGTAAACCTCTACCAAGACTGACAAAGAAAATAAAGACAAAAATTACCCATATAAAAAGTGAAAGGGGATATCACTACAAACCTTACAGAAATCAAAAGGATAAGAGAATACTATGAATAACTCTACATACATAAATTTAACAACTTATATGAATGGGCCATTTCCCTGAAAAACACAAACTGTCTGAACTCACTCAGTACATAATTTAAATAGCCCTATACCTATTAAAGGAAATGAATTCATAATTTAAAAACTACCAGAAAAGAGGGGCGCCTGGGTGGCTCAGTCAGTGAAGCATCAGATCATGATCATCTCAGGTCATGATCTCAGGGTTGTGGGATCAAGCCCCACGTCAGGCTTCATATTCAGCGTGGAGTCCACTTGAGATTCTCTCTCCCTCTTCCTGTGCCCCTACCCCTGCTCACGGCGTGCTCTCTAAATAAATAAATAAAATCTTAAAAACTGCCAGAAAAGACCAAACTGTTTTGCAGGAAAATTCTACTAAACACTTAAAAGAATTAACTCTAATTCTACAGAATGTCAGAAAACAGAAGATGAGGGGGCGCTTGGGTGGCTCAGTCATTAAGCGTCTGCCTTCAGCTCAGGTCATGATCTCAGGGTCCTGGGATCGAGCCCCGCATCGGGCTCCCTGCTCAGCGGGAAGCCTGCTTCTCCCTCTCCCACTCCCCCTGCTTGTGTTCCCTCCCTCGCTGTGTCTCTGTCAAATAAATAAATAAAATCTTAAAAAAAAAAGAAAAAAAAACAGAAGATGAAGGAACACTTTCAAATTCATTTCATAAAGCTAGTATTACCTAAATACCAAAACCAGACAGTGAGCATACAAATAAAAGACAAATACCCCTCATGAATATTGAGTCAAAAATCCTTAAGAAAATATTAGCATACAGAAGTAAGCAATAGGACGCCTGGGTGGCTCAGATGGTTAAGCGTCTGCCTTCGGCTCAGGTCATGATCTCAGGGTCCTGGGATCGAGTCCCGCATCGGGTTCCCTGCTCAGTGCAGAGCCTGCTTCTCCCTCTCCCTCTGCCACTCCCTCTGCTTGTGCTCTTCTGTCTATCTCTCTGTCAAATAAATAAATAAAATCTTTTAAAAAAAGAAGTAAGCAATAAATAAAAAGAATGAGAACCATAACCAAGTGGGGTTTATTCTAGGAATACAAGGCTGGTTCAATATGCAAAAATCAATTATAAGGCTAAAGGAACAAAATTATATAATCCTATCAACTGATGCAAAATAGGCATTTCACAAAATTAAAAACCCATTCATGATTAAAAACTCCAGAAAAAAAGAAATAGAGGGAAACTTCCTCAAATTGATAAAAGACAATCCACAAAATACCTACTGTTAACTTTATACTTAACAGTGAAGACAGAATACTTTCAAAGATCAGGAAAAAGGGATGTCTGTTCTCACAACTCTTATTCAACATAGTGCTAGAAGTTCTAGTCAGCACAATAAGGCAAGAAAAAGAAAAAGCAGACATATTGGTAAGAAAGAAATAAAATCATCCATATTTGGAGATGACATAATTTTCTACTGCATGGAAAATTCCCCCCAAATTAAAAAATTTACCAAAAAGAATACCAAAAAAAAAAAAAAAAAAGCAACTCCTAGAACTAGAAGTGAATTCAACAGGGTGGAGGACACAAGATAAAAATACAAAAATCCAATTCAAAAAGATATATGCACCCCTATGTTTACTGCAGCATTATTTACAATAGCCAAGATATGGAAGCAACCCAAGTATCCATCCACAGATGAATGGATAAAAATGTGGTATATATGTACAATGGAGTATTACTCAGCCATTAAAAAAAAGAGAGATCTTGCCATTTGCTACAACATGAATGGACCTACAGGATATTATACTAAGTGAAATAAGTCATACAGAGAAAGAAAAATATGATATCACTTATAAGTAGAATCTAAAAAAACGAAACAAATGAACAAGCAAACAAACAAACAAACACCAGACTGTTAAATACAGAAAACAAACAGGTGGCTGCCAAAGGGAAGGGGGGAATGGGAGGATGGATGAAAGAGGTAAAGAAAACAAAAAAATCCCCATTGTATTTCTATATGCCCAGGAATGTACACATGGACAGCAAAATTTAAAACACTATCAGTTACAATCACTCAAAAAAACCCACCACAAACAAAAAGAAATAAATCTAACAAAACATTTACATAACTTATATACCAAAAACTACAGAATATTGATGACAAAAATCAAAGCTCTAAATATAGGGAGAGATATGGCATGTTCATGGATCAGAAGATTCAGTTCTCCCCAGTTTGATCTCCAGGTTTCACACAATTCTGATCAAAATCCCAGCAATATTTCTTGTAACTAGAGACAAGGTTATTCTAAATGCATATGGAAAGGCAAAGGAACTAAAACAGTTTAAAATGTTTTGAAAAAGACAACCATAGTAGAGGAATCAGTCTATCCTATTTCAAGACTTAATTACCCTATTTCAACTTTCAAGTAACTACTGGCAAAGGAATAGACACATACACCAATGGAAAAGAGAGAATCCAGAAATAGATCCACACAGATATGTCCAACTGATCTTGGGAAAAGGTGTAAAGGCAATTCAATGGAGGATAGACTTTTCAACAAATGGTGCTAGACCAACTGGACATTCATACACTAAGCATGAACCTTCAACTAATCCTCGCTTCTTTTAGCTCAATTTTAACTCCAAATAGATCACAGACTTAAATGTAAAACATAAAACCATGAAACTTTTTTTTAAAAAAGATTTGTTTATTTTAGAGAGAGAGTGGGGGGGAGGGGGAGAGGGAGAGAGAATCTCAAGCAGACTCCCCACTAAGCACAGGGCCTGATGTGGGGCTCCATCTCACGACCCTGAGATCATGACCTGAGCTGAAATCAAGAGTCGGACGCTCAACTGACTGCTGCACCACCCAGGCACCACAAACCATGAAACCTCTAGTACAAAACACAGGAGAAAATCTCTGGGATCTAGAGCTATTCAAAGCATTCTCAGACTTGACACCAAAAAGCAAGATCCATAAAAGGAAAAATGATAACAACTTTATCAAAACTAAAAACTTCTGCTACATACAAGACCCTGTATGATATTGTGATTTATAATAAGAAATATATATATATGTATCTGGTCTTCATCCACTTTCTTAAAGCTCCTAAACCCCTTAAAATTTCCTATGTGAAGAAGTTGTAGAGGTGTCTCTTGTTAACAAAGTAACTTTCAGACCCCACCTAAGGACTGGAGACTGCTTGACAGAGAAACCAACCATGTGACCAGAGAGCTGGAATTTTCACAGTCCCACCCTAGAGGAAAAGGGGACTGGAAGTTGGCTCAATCAAGGCTAATGATTTAATCATACCTATATGTTATGAAGCCTCTGTTAAAAACTCAAAAGCATGGGTTCAAAGAGCCTCCAGGTTGGTGAACACATGGAGATTCAGGGAGAATGGCGTGCCTGGAGAGAGCATGGAAGCTCCATGCCTCTTCCCCATACCTTGCCTTATGCATGCATTTCTTCCATCTGGCTATTCCTGAGTTATATCCTTTTATAAAAAACTGGGAATCTAGTGAGTAAAAGGGTTTCCTGATTACTGTGAGCCACTCTAACAAATTAATGGAACCCAAGAAGGGGTTGTGGAAACCTTGGTCAGAAGCACAGGCAAGGAGCCATCGTGTAGGACTGAACCCTTATCCATGGAATCTGATGCTATCTTCGGGTACGTAGTGTCAGAATTTAGTTGAATTACAGGACATCTAGCTGGTGTCCTAGAACCGCTTGTTGGTGTGGGGGAAAGCCCCCCAGCGCTGGAACTGGGCGTGTTAAGGGGATGAGGAGACTACATATTGGGAAAATAATGTTTGCAAATCACATCTTGGTCAAAGGCCTAGTATCTAGAATATATAACAGACTCCCAAAACGCAACAGCATAAAACAGTCCAATTGGATAGAACGTGGCAAAGACATGAAGACTATACCACAGATGATGACATACAGATAACAAATAAGGACATGCAAAGATGTGCAATATCTTCAGCTAACAGGGAAATGAACATTAAAACCACAATCAGATATCACTACACATCTATCAGAAAGGCTAAAGTAACAACAGTGACAACACCAAGCTGGTGAGGATTCAGAGTAACTGGATCACTCATTTATTACTGGTGAAAATGTTAGATAGTACAGCCACTCTGGAAAACAGTCTGGCCGATTCCTACAAAACTAAACATGACACTAATGTGTGACTGAGCCAACTGTATTGCTGGGCATTTATCCTAAAGAAATGAAGACTTATGTTCACATAATACCCTGTACGCAGCTCATAGCTGCCTCATCCGTAATAGCCAAATATTGGAAACCAGCCAGATGTTCTTCAACAGGTGACTGGCTAAACAAACCATGATACATCCACACCATGGAACACTGCTCATCAACGTAAAGGAGCAAACACGCAACAACCTGCGTGATTCACCAAAGAATTAACCTGAGTGGAATAAAACCAATCTCAGAAGGTAACATACAGCATGATTCTACTTACACAATATTCTTGAAATAACAAAACTATAGAAATGGAAAACATATCAGTGGTTGTCTGAAGTTAGTAAGTGAGCTGGGGCAAGCTCAGAAAAATAAGAGGATTTGTCCAAAAAAAAGGTACAATCAGTGAAACTATCCTTCCGAGAAAGAAACATAAAACCTAGACGTCAAACATTAGAGGATCTTTCTGAAATGGAAGAGCAACAGATCCTCAAAAACTAAGGTGCCACAAAGACTGCCCTTCCCCTCCCCCAAACACTTCAAAGGCTTTCATACACATCAACTCATGTGAAAATCCGTGACCAATGACCGTCATTTCAAATAAAGTTTGTGAATCCTTAGAGAAATGAGTACAGTCAAAGGTTTGTAAAATAAATACTGCAAGATTATAAAACCTGAAAGAACATAAAAACAGTAGCTGCCTCTGGGATGAGAAAGGGCCCTGAAGAAGAACAAAGAGGGTTTTCAGACTCTGTAATGCCCTGTTTCTTTTGCATTAGAAAACGGACACAAACGTGACAAAATATTGTTAATGCTTATGGTCAGTATACAGATACACGTTGCTATGTTTTACATTTTTGTTTTAGAAAACGGACACAAACGTGACAAAATATTGTTAATTCTTATGGTCAGTATACAGATACATTTTGCTATGTTTTACATTTTTGTTTTTCAAAGTTAAAACAAGAAAATTTAAAAAAATAGGGAGACAGAAAGATCTACAGCTCACATTTCTCTGACCTCTATTTTAAGAAGCCTCAGCCAAGTCCATCCCACACAGAAAAACACTTTTCCAAAGAACCATTTAGAAAGCTGATATTTATTGAGTATGGTTTTATATACATCTGTAAATGTATTATTTATATTTTTCGATTTCATTTGTTTTTGTGAAATTACTGTTAACCTTTATGATATGAAATGGATTTACAGGAATAAAACCTCATTTTACAATCTGCATACTCTTAAGAAATAAAAGTACAATTCTTGAAGACTTCATTATGTGACTGTTTTTTTAGGAATTGATTCTAGAGTAAGGTGGATACAAGATTGGCAAATAATCAATGTGATAAAAAAATTCTAGGTATTGACATATTATTAAAATAGGACTTTCAATCTTGCTGCTTTAAAAAACATATTTCCCAATAGTTCTCACTGGATAAATTATGCCCCCAAATTCTAATAGAGTAATGAAGTCCTCATAAACCAAGTTTTAAAAAATGATCAAAAACTGTTATTAGCAGGTCCAAATGGCTAATTTTTTACTCAATGATTTCTGCACTTTGTGAGTCTCCCCATTTTTTCAGGTTTGAATACAAGGGGGGGAAAAGCTGTTTATAGTATGATGAAATAAAGTATGACCTCAGGATGCATCATCAGAACACAGAACTGATCGAAACAAAGGATAGAGAGCAAAGCTGGGCTAGGAGTGAAAAAGAATACGAAGATTAAGAGACAGTCTACAGGTGGACAAGAGAGAAAATCACTGGAATATATCTAAGGAACTGATGAAGTTTGGGGAAGAGTGAGCCTGCAAATCCCTGGCAAAAGGATTCCCTTTTACAGCTTCTCTAGACTTAAAGACATACATACAAACCACAAGAAACACAAATAGGGGAAGTCATACCTTTCAGGCCTAAAGTCTGCAACTGAAACAGTTTTCCCAGCTCAAAAGGCAGAACTCGTAACAGGTTGTTATTTAAATGGAGTTCCCTGTGGATGTAAAAGTTCCATGTCAGAAGATATATAACCTTTTAACTCATAGCTAAAATCAGCAATATAGTTTCTAAAGAATATAATCTTGTAAGAATGACAAAATTGTATAGTATATTCTAATGTCAGTGCATTAGAATATACTATAGTGTGTGTATTACACAGTGAAGTACAGTGCTTCTCAAACGATCGATGGTAAAAAAACAAAACATAACAAAATAACCCCAAACTGCCACAGACCAATACGTTTTTAAAACACAAGGAAAAAATTAATTAGAAAAATGAGATGAGAAAAAAGACAAGACCAACAAAACACAAGCCCTAATTTTTAAAGAGCATTAAATTTAACAGATACAAAACTACTCTCACACACTGTATATGTGACTGCAGGCTGACGACACAGTCAGCAAACGGGCATGGTCCATGCACCACCCCTGGAGCAGCACTGACCCAGCACATGTGGAGTCTACCACACAGCTTTAAGAAAGTGGAAATGAGAAAACAAACTAACATGTGAATTGTTAAAGGAGAATTTAAAATGATCGTGTAGCACCAACTGAAAATAGCTTATGTAGCTGCAAAATTAAGTCCATCGTTAACATTTCTCCAAATTGACTAAAGTTTCACTTTAGAAATAATGGCAGCTATACTAACTACCAATGATTATTTTAATGATTTTTTTGGTACAGATAACTACAACTATCAAAGGAATCTCCAGGGGCGCCTGGGTGGCTCAGTCGTTAAGCGTCTGCCTTCGGCTCAGGTCATGATCCCCGGGTCCTGGGGTCGAACCCCACATTGGGCTCCCTGCTCTGCGGGAAGCCTGCTTCTCCCTCTCCCACTCCCCCTGCTTGTGTTCCCTCTCTCCCTCTGCCTCTGTCAAATAAATAAATAAAATCTTAAAAAAAAAAAAAAGGAATCTCCAGTAGGAAAAAAAAAGACCCAACATTGAGACACTTAAATTTCCTCCAATTAAGTTTTATTTATCAATTTTTAAATGTAAGTACTACTTCCATAATCCCTGGTTCTTGGAATTTAAATGAACCTTGGTGGGGCGCCTGGGTGGCTGAGTCGTTAAGCATCTGCCTTCGGCTCAGGTCATGATCCCCGGGTCCTGGGATCGAGCCCTACATCAGGCTCCCTGCTCCTCGGGAAGCCTGCTTCTCCCTCTCCCACTCCCCCTGCTTGTGTTCCCTCTCTCTTGCTATGTCTCTGTCAAATAAATAAATAAAATCTTTTAAAAAATAAATAAATGAACCTTGGTTATTACTTAGTGAACCAGAGGTTGGTGAGGCCATAAACTGAACAAGAACAACTAGTTCTAAATAATTTGTTCCCATTTATTTCCACATATATCACATGGGAAAGGAGGTCTTTTAAGGAGATTAAAACTGATCACAGTATATACTCAGTAATTAAGCCTAAAACAATGTCAAAAAGCTGGACTAGGAGCAATAAAGAAACTGTCACAAGGTCCTTATTCCTTTTTACTATGCAGCAAATGGCAGAAGGCAACATAAAAGCCAGTGGAATCAGAAAAAAGGCAGGTAACATGAAATGGGGGCAAGATTTTCATTAGGATTAATATAATAACTAGAAATTAGCTTTATATTCAACTTGAGTAGGTTCCATCTACGTTACAAAACAGACATAATAAAATAAATAGCAATTACCATTTATTAAATACAGTATGGGTCAGGCAGGGCGCGAGTAGCTTCTTACTCATTCTTTCAGATATATCTAATCTCAGCCCTGGCTAGGTAACTACTATACAGTAACTGCATACAGGACAAAACGCTCAGCAAGGTTAAGGAGCTTGCCCAAATTCACACACCTTGCAAATGGCAGTGTCAGGATTCCAAATTGAACTGTGTGACTTCACAGCCTATCTACCTCCTATACTCCACATTACAGTCCACCAAATCTAATGACTAATTTTAGCTTCTTTCAAGTCCAGACTTTATTACTATCATGCATACAAGCCCAGGGATGGCCAAGAAGTTTTTGCTCATTAGCAATGGTTTCTGGGACCCTGTGTTAGCCATGGTGTGGTGCCCCAGAATTTCTGAAGAAAAAGCACCACGACCATCTGTCATTATGTGGGATAACATAACTGCCTTCTATTTGTTGACCCCCACTTTGTCCAAAAATCTTGTTTAAGAATAAAGTATATTACACAAAATATAGCAATAAAACAAATTTTAGGCAATGAATCTACTGGATTTATTATTTGTTGGTTGACATTCAATTTTCCCAGAAAACTTTATAGTTATGTTTGTTTTCGTTCAAATACCATTTAATTAGTAGTGCTGTTTCCTGGCAAATAAATGCTCTATTTTGTTTTTAGGGGGTATAAAGTCATATAGGAAATCGAATCTGCACACCTGAGTGATACCATGTTTCCGAGTTCTGCCGGTAAACTCCGGATTTTATTAGAGGACAGGTCCAGATATACCAGATTGTGGAGCTTGGCAATGTCTGAAGGAATGCGGGACAGAGAATTGTCACTCAGATGCAAAGCTGTCAAGTGAGTGAGGGACCACAAAGATGAGCTTAAGCTTCTTACTTTTCCTGTAAGAGAAGAAAAAAATGGGGAAAGGATTATATAGTGGTCTCTACAATCTGGTCCCTGAATTAAGGAACATTTAGATGTTTCAATGAGAAATAATTTATCACTTAAAAAATTGTGAGGAAGGGTTTAACAGGAGAAAGCTTACCTATTCTAAGGACAATACACTGTTACGACTAGGTTATAAATTTTCCCTAGCAAACTAAAAAAAAAACCTCAACGTTTAGATTGCATCATCATTTTTAAGAGCACAATAGTTAAGACTTTATCCTTTAAGGTTGCCTTAACTATGACATGAAAGAAACGGTACAAATAACTTATACTAATGATAAATCCAGTATTTTAACATGATTAATTTAAAATTATGCCCCCCAAAAATCAAATCCAGTATCTCAGATGCTTTTCCTAGCTATACTCTAGAAAACAAGAATTCTGACTGAAAACAAATGATAAATAATATATTCTCAGCTTAGCGAAGTTTTAAGACCAGGGTACCCAAGTGGTAATTCCATCAAGAATCATGTAACAAAAAAAAAGCTGTACTGAATAATTACAAGTAAAAATACTTGCCCAGAAATATTACAGATATGAAATCATAAATATATGATCAAACAGTAGTAGACACACGATTCAGTAACTAAGAAAAGAATAATTTCTTTCAATGCAACATTAAATCAGTACTTTGGTACATTTTGATAAGATGACAACCATTTCTACAATCCATCTAAGAACTAAGAACTTTCCCCCAATCTCTTTAATGGTCCAGGATCTAGTCTGAGACAGAATGAAACAAACAGATGTAATGGAAACACACTAGTCTTTACAAACTGATTTTCTCTTGGCTGAAAAACCAATCTTGAGACTTCTAATCAAGATGGAGTAACAGGGACCAAATTTACTATCCTACCTGAACAACTACCATACCAGACAATATACATGAATCAACAAATTTCAGAGATCAGACATCAACCAGTGCATAACAGTGACCCCTGAAGGATCACTAACAAGGCAGGCCCTACAACTGTCTCAGCCTGTGGACAACAGCACAGGGAGGGGATCCCGGGGGCAGCACAGTGATCTCCCCCAAGTTCTGGAGACAGAGAAGCCAAGATGACTAGAATTTACAAAGGCAGAGTACCAGAAAGAAGAGAGATGAACAGATAAAGAAGTCTGGAGATGGGAAAAAGGTCTCCCCTCAAGTTTTCAGCTGAGTATTGATCAATATAAAAATGGGAGAAATTGCCTAAGCCAGAGGAACACCCAAAAGGAGAAGAAACAACAATCCCCAGGTTTACACAGAACTGAGGCTAGCTGGTGTTCTCAACTACAAAAGGAAAAGACCTCATAATTCATAAGGTGCTGGACTTAGAAAATCAGCCCTAGACTAGAGACCACTCTGCTCTCACCTAAGAAAGTTAAAAGAGCAAGCCTCAAAAGAATTACACTGATTCTAACTGTATCCCAAAACAAAGCTCAATATAGGTTATAGGAATACAAAAATATGCATCACCCAACAAGGCAAAATTCACAATATCTGGCACCCAATAAAAAAATTACCAGGCATGCAAAAGAGGAAAATAACAGCAATAATGAAGAGAGAAAACAATCAAAACCAGTTAAGAGAGAATGATGATAAAATTAGTAGACAGTTATTGGAAGCTACTGTAACTGTATTCTATACAGTCAGAAACTAGAAGACTAAACTTGTTAACCAGAGATACAAGATAGCATAGACACCCAAACTGAACTTCTAAAAAGTTGAACACCATGTCTAAAATGAAGATACAGCAATAAAATTACCCAAAATGAAACAGAGAGAGAGAAAAATACTGAAAAAATTCACATCCATGGACTCCTCGAAACTTTAAACAGCCTAATATATTTGTAATTGAAGTCCCCAAAACAGGTATGAGTTGGGGACAGAAAAAAAAAAAAAACTTAAGAAATAAACCCAAAAGACAACTACATATCCACATGCAAAAGAATAAAGTTAAACCCTTACCTCACACCATATACAAAAAGTAACTCAAAAACTCTTGGAAGAAAACAGAGGCATTAATCTTCATGACCTGATAATATGCAATGGTTTATTAGATATGACACTAAATAGCACAAGCAACAAAAAAATATGTTAAATTGTAATTTACCAAAATTAAAACCTTTTGTGCCTCAAAGAACACCATCAACAAAGTGAAAAGACAATCCACAGGAGAAAATATTTGAAAATCATAGATTTATTAAGACATTTGTATCCAGAATATATAAAGAACTGATACAATTCAGTAAAAAAAAAAGACAAATAATTCAATTTAAAAGTGGGCAAAGAACAAACAGGTACTTCTCCAAAGAAGATACACAAGTGGCCAACAGGCACATGAAAAGATGCTCAGTATCGCCAGCCATCAGGGAAAGGCAAATCAAAAAGAACAATGATACACTACTTCATATGCGCTAAGAGGACTATAATAAAAAAGACATAGATGATAACAAGTATTGGCAAGGAGTAGAGAAACTGGAACCTTCATACACTGCTGGTAGAAACATAAAGTAATGAAGCCACTTCGGAAAACTGTATGGCAGCTCCTCAAAAAGGTTAAACACAAGTTACCACATGAGCCAGCAATTCATTCCTACATATATACCCAAAAGAAAGGAAAAAATGAGTCCACACAAAAACTTACACACGAGTATTCATAGCAGAATTATTCTTAAGAGTCATGAAGCAGAAACAATTCAAATGTCCATCAACAGTTCAATGGATAAATAAAATGTGGTATATTCATTCAACAATATATGAAATATTAATACATGCTAAAACATGCATAAATCTTAAAAACATTTTGCTAAATGGAAAAGCTGGTGACCACATATTATGGGATTCGATTTACCTGAAATGTCCAGGAGAGTAACAAATCCACTGAGACAGAAAGAAAGATAAATGCTTACCAAGGGCGGGCTAGTTGAGATGAAATGGGGAATGGCTGCTAATGTGTACAGGGTTTCTTTTGGGGACAATGAAAATGCCAAATTGTGGTAATGGGTGCACAATTCTGTGAATATACAAAACCACTAAATGTGCATTTTAAGTGGGTGAATTATGTAAATTATATCTCAAGCTATTACCAAAAAGAAAAAAAAAGAAGTTGATGAAGAGAGGCAGAAAATTCTCCACTTCTGATGAAAAGTATAAACCCAGACACAAAAAGCTCAATGAACCCCAAGTACATGAAAACTCCATGAAGAGCAAGAAAGAAAACTACAGGAAGGCACATCTTCATCGTCAGCTTAAAACAAATGATAAACAGAAAATCTTAAGAGCTGTCAGAGGAAAAATAATTACACAGAGAAACAAAGATAAAAAGGTCTGCAGACTTCTACTTGTAAACAATGCAAGAGAGAAGACAGCAGAGCAAAATCTTTAATGTACTGAAAGAAAAAAAATCCTACGAACCTAGCAACCCAGCAAAAATATCTTTCAAAAATGAAGGCAAGTTACAAGATAAAAAGAGCTACGGAGATGGATGGTAGTGATGGTAGCACAACACTGTAAATGTATTTGATAAAAACCTTCCCACAAACAAGATTCGAGAACCAGAGATGCTCACTGGTGAATACAACCAAACATTTAAGGAAGAACTAGTAACAATTCTACAGATTGATCCAGAAAACTGAAAACAAAAAGATACCTTCCAATTCATTCTATGAGGCAAACATCACTAGTTTACCAAAACCAAATAAAACTAGTACCAAAAAAAAAAAAAAAATACAAATCAAATCCAACAACATATTAATAGGATAATGACCAAGTAAGATTTGTGCCAGGAAATCCAAGGTTTGTTAAAACGTTTGGGGAAAAAAAAATGATTCAAAAAACTTTTCTTAGAAAAGAGAATCATTTACGTAAATAGAAAAACACCTGACAAAATCAACATTTAAAATCAGCACTTAATCAAATCAAATCATGAATTAGATTTAAAAAAAAAAGCTCTCTCAGTAAGCTAAGAATAGAACAGAGCTTCTTCAATCTTGACAAAGGGCATCAATAAGAAGGTTAGTGGGAAGAGAATAAATGTTTTCTTCCTAAGATCAGAAACAAAGCAAGATATGTTCCACTATCACCACTCCCATTCAAATTACACTGGAAGTTTCAGCCAATGCAATAAGACAAGAAAAATTTAAAGGTGGAAAGACAGAAGTCATGTTTATCTACAAATGGCACAATCATCTATGTAAAATCCTAAGAATCTACAAAAATACTACTAATAAGCGAGTCTAGCAAGGTTGCAGAATAAAGTATCAATATACAAAATATCTACTGTATTTTTATATATAGCAACACACAATCAGAAACTGGTATTTAAAATAACATTTACAACAGAACGAAAATTATGAAACAGAGGCAAATCTGACCCCCCAAAAATGTGCAGGACCTGTGTACTAAGAACTACAAAACACCCTGAAAGAAATCCAAGAAGTCCTAAGTAAGTAAAGAGATACACAGTGTTCACAGATCAGAAGATTCAGTATCATTAAGATAATTGTATCTCCCCAAACTGATTTACAGAGAGTCAACACAGTCACAATCAAAATGCCAGCATGTCTGAAACTGGCAAGCTGATTCTAAAATTCACATGGAAATTCAAAGGCCTTACAAAATTCAAAACAACTTTGAAAAATAAGAAAGCTGGAAGACTAACACTACCTGAGTTTAGAACTTACTATTTTTTTTTAATATTTTATTTATTTGTCAGAGAGATAGCACAAGCAGGGGGAGAAGCAGAGGGAGAGAGAGAAGCAGGCTCCCCACTGGGCAGGGAGCCCAATGGTGGGGCTCGATCCCAGAACCCTGGGATCATGACCTGAGCTGAGGGCAGTCGCTTAACCAACTGAGCCCTACCCGGGTGCCCCCTGATTTTAGAACTTATTATATAAAGAACTCTCAAAACTCAATAATTAACAACCCAATTTTCAAAGATTCAAGATTTTATTTATTTATTAGAAAGAGCATGTGAGAGAAAGAGCGGGAGAGGGAGAAGCAGACTTCCTGCTGAGCAGGGAGCCCAATCCCAGGACCCTCAGGATCAGGACCTGAGCCACCCAGGCTCCCACAACCCAATTTTCAAAACAGGTAAAACATTTGAACAGACACTTCACCAAAGATGACATAAACATGGCATATAATCACATGAAAAAAATGCTCAACATCAGCATCGTTAGGGAAATGCAAATTAAAACCACAATTAGATACCACTAACAAGGTTGTAAAATAAAGTACGCACCCAGAAGAATGGCTAAAACTAAAAAGACTCACCTTGTCAAGTGTTGGTGAGGATATGGATCAAAGATATCTAGTAGGAATGTAAAATAAGAAAAACTCTGCAAAAACAGTTTGAGTTTTTTAAAAAACCTTAACTTCCTGACGATCAGTTTCATTCTTATGTATTTGCCTAAGAGAAATAAGTTACACCCTCTACAAAGAATTGTACATAAATGTAGCTTTATTTGTAATAGCCAAATACTAGAAACCATCCAAATATGTTCAACAATAAGTAAATGGATAAACTAACGCTGCATGTCCAAATAATGGAATAGTAATAAAAAGAATGAACTATTAAAAACTCAACTGAGTGGATGAATTATCAAAATAAGTAGAGAAGCTAGACCAAAAAGAAAAAAAAAGGACATACTGTATCACTTCCTTTATATAAAAATTCTACAAAATGTGAACCAATCCAGAAGAGTGGTTGCCTGGGATAGGGGAAGGGGATGGAGAAATGAAGGAGGTAGGGGAAAGGAATTACAAATCTGGGGGAATGATGGATATGTTCCTTGAATGTGGTGATGGTTTCAAAGATGTATACATAGATCCAAATATAGCATCACATCATTCACTTGGCATACATGCAGATTATTACATGTCAACTATACCTCAATACAGCTGTGTAACAAAATCTATCTTGATCTGAGAAAGTGTCTTTCCTTACTGTATAAAAATTAGAATTTACAGCATAGCCTATTTGTAAAACAAATTTACTTTTTAGTTCATAAAACTAAGCACACAGCTAATATTCAATATAAACACTTAAAACATCACAAACTATTGAGTGCATGTTTTGCATGTGTTTCATCCTCAAGACACCACTTAACAAAAAAAGGTAGAAGGACTTGAGAAATGCATTTTTATACCTGAACTTAATAGGAAGGATACAAAATTCTCAATCAAGAAGGTAACCAGAAAGGAAACCAAGAAGTCTGTGAAGAAGGGAAGGGGGGGGGGGGGGAATCAAGTATAAGGAATCATGTATAAATGTATCAATCATACAGGGCGGAAGGGAGAGGGAAGACTCAGATCTCTACCATATACAGAGAAGTAAAACTGAAATAAATCTCTAAATGCCAAAAAACCAGAAAAGTAATGGAAGACAGTATTTCTAAACATAACTCAAATCCTAGAATCCAAAAATGAAAACACAATTCATTTAAATTCAAAACCTCTATAATGTGGAGATGCCACCACGTATGGCAGTCAAAGAGATAACATTCATTTATTCAGTCAACTTTCAGTGACTGGTGTGCTAGTGTGGGGACAGAATGGTAAATACAAAGTCCCTATGCTCAGGATTTTTTATGTGAGGTCCATGATGAAAAATAAAAAGTAAAACAAAATTAGGAAAATGAACAACAGATAAGAACAAGTAAATTATTCAAGAACAAACAAAAGGGTCAGTTATAAAAAAATGTTGATTTCAGTAATAAAACATATGCAAATTTAAACAATAAAATATTCATTTCTACTTAGGCAAATAGCAAAATAAGATTAGTATCCAGTATCCACAAGGCTAAGAGGGTTTACAGATACACTCATTCATTATGGGGAAACTACCACTATATTTTGAAACCAATCCTACTGGTTTCCTACTAAAAGTTTAAATATGATTATCCTTTGCCCCACCACAATTCCTCAATTAGATAAATCTCTACTGGTGGAACTATGTAATCCAAGAAATTAAGGTCTCTAATTTTTGAGAGGTCAATGAACAAAAGACAGTTACCTTTTGAAATTCTGAGGTTATCTACTTACTTCTCCATAAAATTGTACATTTTCATATGCACCCAAAAATTTACATTCAATTTTAAGCAGCTTTGTGACTTGAGAAATGCAGAGATTATCCTGACCTAAATTAAGAGGTGTGTTTTGAGAAGTAATTCCATTCTAAAGTGTCCAGAATCCTTTATTGTTAAATACCAGGAGACAGGGGGAATCTAAATAGTGTTCCCTGAAATCAGAGGGGTGATCAGCAAACACTAAAGGGACCAGGTGTAATTAACATACCTACGAAGAAATCAAAATTATTACCTCCACATACGTAGATTTAGAAAAAACAAGAAAAAATCTTGAGTGAATCTCTAAAACTGGCATTTTAGAAGAGCAATTACAGTTGATCTCCATTTTTCCTAGACTCTGTATTTGTGAATTCTACTCCCTCAAGTTTACTTGTAAACCCAAAAGCAACTCCTGTAGCTCTGTCACTCATTCACAAACAGGCAGAATAGCAAAAACAGTAGTCACCCAGAACAGTTCTGAGATGAGGTCCAACAAGGCAACACTCTGGCCTCTTGCTCCACCTTTCACAAAGTGAAAAAGTGTCTTATACACTATTGAGTGCCACAGTTTTTGCATAATTGTGCTTTCTGTGGGTGATTTGGGGTTTACATGGCCCCCAAGCATGATGCTGAAATGCTAAGTGCAAGGCTGTGATGTGCCCAGTGTTTTAGGTAAGCTGCCTTCAGGCATCAGTTACAGTGTCCATGTGTTTAAGGTTAAGGAGCTGACGATATACATTAAATAAGGTGTCTTCAAACCTAACACAAGGGATGCCTGGGTGGCTCAGTTGGTTAAGCATCTGCCTTTGGCTCAGGTCGTGATCCAAGGGTGCTGGGATCGAGTCCTGCATGGGGCTCCTTGCTCAGTGGGGAGCCTGCTTATCCCTCTGCCTGCCCCTTCTCCTGCCTGTGCTCACTCTGACAAATAAATAAAATCTTTAAAAATAAATAAATAAACCTAATACAAGCTTACGTATTGATCAGCTGATGAAAATGTTGTGGCCATAAGTTCATAGGAACCTAACCATGTATCTCCTATGGGAGCAAGTATCTGGTAACACCATCCTCCAGGTGACTATACAGAACTTAACCACTGTGAGTAACAAGACTCCACTGTAATTGGAAAAGGTGGCCAGTTGAAATTTTCCCCACTCACAACTCCTGATGAAGTCAGAGACCAGGATTTCAGGCTCGTAGCTAGGTAAACTGCAACTTTAGAAAAGGAAGACTGTGTTGTAAGAATGGCAAACTGGATTACAAGGGAGAAAAGGGCCCCAATTAAGTTACATGAATTACAGGAAGGGCACTAAGGAGAACAGTTGGCAGATCAAATACCCTGATAGTGCTTAATTTAAACACTGTAAAGTTGATGGGGAAGGAAATGTACTTAACACACCAAAGCATGTGAGTTAACAAATGGAAGTTCCGATCCATGAAGGAAAACACAACTGCAAAGGTACACTCATTAAGCTTTGGTGGAAAGGAATTCCAGTCTTAAATGCAATGAAAGAATGCAGCTTGCTCAAATTTAACACTAGCTTAAGTAAAATAAGGTTAGACAGGAAGGTAAAAAGCCTAGAACCTGAGAATGGAAAGACTGAGGCAAGTATTAGGAAACAGAAAGCAAGAGAAAGGTGAGGCTCTCAGGTTCGACAGAGAACAACTGCTGCGGTGTGATGCAGATGACCACAGGGACGCACTCGCATCAGCGGACTCCCACTGCAGTCTGTGCTCTACCGCCAAGGAGCTCTACCATTTAGTAACTGTTTAACCCGAGCAAAAGGAAATGTTTGTTGCAAAGCTCCGTGACTAACACCTAACCAGTTATGCCCCTCATGCTTTTCTAAAAAACTTAATTTTTTTTAAGATTTTATTTTTAAGTAATCTCCACACCCAGCTTAGGGGCTTGAACTCACAACCCCAAGATAGAGAGTCACGTGATCCATCGACTGAGCCAGCCTGGTGCCCAGTTAATAAATTTACTTTTTAAACTAACATGCTTTAAATAGTTCAGCACTGTTTAAAAATACTAAAATTCCATCACCCAGTGTAACTACCATTACATCACATTCGTGTTAATATAAAAAAATAAACAGGAATCAAAGTGAGTCGAACTATACATGATTCTTTAATGTGATTTTAAAAAGAAAAAAGTGAAAAAATGATGGAATGATAAGACTGTCAAACTTTTTTTTGCTATAAAAGATTCTCTAACACCGATCTAAGGTTAAGAGAGATTCTAAAAACATTAAAGGTTAGAATCCTTACAGTTTTAACTGCATGTTTCGCTTTTAAACTTGATTCTCTACAATGAAAGGGAAATAGATCATTTTACACTTCCCCCATCCACTCATTACCTACTTTTTCATTATCAAAAGTTCATATCATCTCCAAGGAAGATAAACAAACGGCCAATAAGCACATGCAAGGATGCTCCATTTCATGAGCCATCAGGGAAATGCTAATGAAAACCACAATGAAATACTTCTTTTACCCCCACTAAGATGGCTAAATCAAAGAGAGAGATGTAACAACTGTTGCCAAGGAGTGGAGAAATTAGAACCCTCCTAACAAGTCTGGTTTAGAATGTAGAATGATGCAGAAACTTTAGAAAACAGTCTGGCAGTTACTCAAAAAGTTAAGCATTTACCATATGATACAGTAATTCTACTCCTAAGTATCTACCTGAAAGAAATGAAAACGCCCACATAAAAACCTGTACACAACTGTTCAGAGCAGCATTATTCTTTAGAGCCAAAAAGTACAAACAATCTGTGCTATTTTGATTTATAACAAGAAATACATATTTGAGCCACCTGGGTGGCTCAGTCAGTTAAGCATCTGACTCTTGGTTTCAGCTCAAGTCATGATCTCAGGGTCCTGCGACTGAGCCCCATGTTGGGCTCCCTGCTCAGCACGGAGTCTGCTTGTCCCTCTCCCTCCCCCCACTTGCCCGCACTCTCTCTCTTCTCTCCTTCTCTCAAATAAATACATAAAATCTTTTAAAAAAGAAAGAAAGAAAGAAATATACATTTGGTCTTCACCTCTGTTTCCAGCACGGAGCTCCTAAAACCCCCAGAATTTCCTAAGTGATTGAGCAGTAAAGTGTCTTTTGTTATCATAGGTGCCCTTCCAAGGACACCAGAGTTTAACGTTAAATGAGGTGACTTTTTTAAAGCCCCCACGAATGGGGGCTGGTTGCCAGGGAAGCCAATCAGGATAAGAGGGTTGAAACTTTCAGTCCCTCACCAAGCCCCTTCTCCCCCTCCCCCAACAACAACCAGGGAGGAGAGGAGGCAGGAGGTTAGATCAATCACCAGATTTAATCAACCGTGCCTAATGAAGCCTCTGAAAGAACCCCTCAACTATGGAGTTCTGCGCTTCCAAGATGAAGAATACAGGGAGGTATGGTGAGGGGTCTAGAAAGAGCATGGAAGTTTCTCGTCTGTTCCCTACACCCTGCCCTATGCATCTCTTCCATTTGGCTGTTCTTGAGTTTTTATAATAAACTAGTAATCTAGTAAGTAACTCTTTTCCTGGTTCTGTTGAGCCGATACAGCAAATGAAACCCAAGGAGGGGTTCCTGGGAAGGTCTGGGTTTAGAGCTCCTCAGTCAGAAGCACAAGTAACAACCTGGACCTGTGACTACTATCTGAAGTTGGGGGCGAGAATCCCATGGGACCGAACCTGTAACCTATGGCACCTGACACTACTGTCAGAATTGAGATGGTGTCAGAGAATTGCTGGATGTGTGGAAAACCCACACATCCAGTGTCGAAGTGAAGGAGGGTTGTAACAGAGTACTGAGAGTAGAGGAGACACACAAGAATGTGTCCTTCCACAGATAAATAATGGCATGATAGCCGCACATGGAATATTATTCAGCCACTCAAAGGAATGGAGTACTGACCCCTGCTACAACACGGATGAATCTTGAGAACATTATGCTAGTGAAAGAAGGCAGGCACAAAGACCACATGTATGATTCCATGTATATGAAATATTCACAACAGGCAAATCTACAAATGTAGAAAATAAATTACTGGTTACCTAGGGCTAGGGGATTGGTGGGAAATGGGAAGTGACTGCTAATGAGTTCAGGGTTTCTGCTGGGGTGCTAAAAATGTTTTCAAAGTGACTGTGGTAATGGTTGCACAACTCTGTGAATACACTAAAACCCCCTGAACTGTGCACTTTACTGAGTGAACTGAAGGATATGTGAATTCTATCTCAATAAGACTGTTACATAAAAAAAAATTTTTATAGCATTAACAAAGAACAAACAAAATTACAGAGAGACAACAATAATTTGTATGTGTACAATAGTCAGATGAAAAAATAACAGAAGACCCTATTTATAATAAGAATCAGAAAATAAAATACCTAGGAATAAATTTAATAAGAAGTATATTATCCTTAAGGATACAAAAAGGACGAACAGAAAGATTCCTATAAATCATCCTAATTTATAAAACAACAGGATCATGATAAAAATGCCAGGACTAGGTAAGTTGATTCTGAATTTCATTATTTAAAAAAAAAAAGTCAAGTATCATCTGTCAAAATTATAAAGGCATATACCCTTTTGACCTACAGATGTATTAGAAGAGATGCAAACCAATCTACAAGGTTATTCACTGTAGCTCTGTCACGGACTGACCATCACTATAGTACCACTTAAATTACAGTGACAGAAATATTATGGTTACAGGAGAGCTGTCTATATCCTTATTTAAAATAGAAATCTCTCCACAATACAATATTACATGAAAAAAAAAAGCACAGTGCAGAAATATGTATATATTCTCTTTTGAATTAAAAATTAGGTGTGGAATAAGAATCTGTATTTGTATATGCACAGAAGGAGCAGAAGAACCTACTAACCCTGTGTGTGAATGCATTAAGCATGTGCATGCTGGGAAGTGTAATGGGGGAGGAGGGGTGAAAGGGAGACCTCCACTGTATGCTTTTTTAGGTTCTCCACGTCCCCTCTTCCTGAGATGTCCTTAACTCCACTTTCCCCTGGCTAGTATCATTAACTTAGTAGTCAGCTATTCTAGGATGCTTTCCCTGATCCTGCCAGGCTGGCTAAGACCGTCTTAAAAGAAAAGATAATAGGTCAGGCTTTTTGTCCTGTATTTATCATGGTTTTACAATCATCTTCTTGTGGGAGTCTTCTCCTACAGCCTGTAAGACTCCTGAAATCTTAACGTTACATCACCTACCTCATCAGAAGTTTCAGAATCAATGAGTGAATAACATGTAAGTGATTTCTAGTAAGTACGTGATGGCCTCAAAACTCCTATTCCAGATGTCCTGCCTCCACTTGAGTTTCCCTCCTCTCCTGTTTACCTGTCCCCACTCTAAACTTCCACAAAGCAGACACCAGGGTCACCCAGAGGGCAAACAGCTGCATAAGCTGATGACATATGGAAAGCTGCTTGACTCTGGAGTGGCATTTACCAAAAGTTACACTTACCAAAAAGAGCTAAATGTAATATTCTCTTTAAAAAAATCAGAAGAATGTGATCCAGCATTTGAGAGACAGGGTCTACCACTCTTCCATGGGAAAACATGAATAGAACTCAAACTAAACTCAAACTCAACTGAAGCCTTCAAGATGTCAGAAAATGTCACAAACTAGAAAAGGCTAACGTGTGGCTCTATACCTACGGCACCTGATTGTGGTGTCATTTAAAGACTACCGCGGAGGCCTCCACCATCCGCCAGGGACGCAGCACCTGCACCTGCTCTTCTGGGTGCCCTGCAGGCCAAGGTGCCAGAGGACAGGCTGAGAACAGCGGGTCGCCATCTGCTAGCTCAAGTGGCTGCCCTGGGGCGGCTACTCTTCTACCGAGGACGCACCTCCAACTGGTGCTGGACCAGCGGTGCGTGGCCAACACCAAGGAGCATGAGCAGATAAAAAAATCTCAACCTTGGTTTTGCCAAGCTGAAGACGCTTGTGCCATTTCTTCCCCAAAGCAGGAAACCTAGCAAAGCTGATATCCTTCAAGGTGCCACTGAGTACATACAAGTTCTCAGTGATGTTTTCAGAGGAGCCAAAGACTCTGAGACACAAAATCCAGATCACCAGGACTACAGCAACCATCTTCTGAACCACATATCCTTGGCTAGAAATCCATCGAGAAACATCACCCAGCAGGCCAGCTGTACTGTGGGCGTGAAGAGCGGGGAGGAAAGGCCCGGGGCAGACGGCGGCAGCGGCGAGTCAGCGTATGCGTGTCACCAGAGCGTGAGGTCTACGACTGCAGGTATCTCCCCAACCAGGAGTATGGAGAGATTCCTAAAAGTGGAAGCCCTGAGTCACAGGCTCCCCCAAGTATGAAAAGTGAAAAGGCCAGTTCAGGGCTACCTTCTAGAGACAAATATATACAGTCTTGAAAATGGGGGGGAAAAAAAAGACTAGCCCCTTTCCCTTGGAAGGTTCCTGAGTATGGCTCTGGTTAGTATGTTTTTCCCTACCCTCCACTGCCAGCTCAAGGGCCTGGAACAAGTAGCTGTTCTGGGCTAGGCGTACCTCAAAAGCAGGCAATTACAAGGCTGCCACCATGCAATGAAACAAGAGAAACATGAAAATTGTTTGGTATCTGCAGATTCTTTAGGCAGAATTTAAAAATTTGTATGCATCTGAATTTCAGCTTGCTGTAACAAGAGAATAATTTGTTGTTGACCAATCATCCTCCTGAGAGAAAGAAAAACTAGATGAAAATAGGGTACAAAACACAAAAATAAATTTGAAAGCACTGGAGAACTACAAAGACAGCGAAGAAATGAGAGACAAAGAAGTGAGAAGAGGAGCAAAGAGAAGTAGTAGTCAGGACAGATCCCACATTACCTTTGGCAAATATGGAGAATCACAAGCAGCAAAGGCAAGTACGTGAGGTGAAAACAGAGACGGTGAGGAGCTAAAAGCAAAGCTTTAATCCCTTTTCCACCACTGGGGAAACAACACAGGAATTCAGGAAATACCAAGGAAAAAGACCCTGCTAAACCACCAAGATTCCAGTTAGGACCTACTAATGGAGTAAGTGTGACCTGAAGTAAGCCAACCCACTGAACACCTCCCTCAAATGAGATGGATTCCTGATTAGATGATGGGGAGCTGCTCCTACCATGACTGCCTGCCAAGGACAAAAGCAAATCCACTCCAAAGGAAGAAAACACCATCCAGACAGACCATCAAATTATTCTACGATTTCCTATAATTCCCAGCATTCAGTGAAACTTACCAAAGGACTGAAAACCAAAAGAAAAAGAGAAACAACAAAAGAGAACTCCCAGGAGATTCAGATACTAGACTTACCAAACACAATCTTTAAAAAAAAAAACTATATTGGACTTACACTTTAAAGTAGAGTGACACAGACTGAATTTACCCTCCCACATAAAACAACTAAAAACCAAACAAATATATGAAAAACTGAGTTTCAGACACCACACACCAGGTAGCACAAGACAATAATCATTGACAGATGGGAAACAAACAATGTGAGCCTTTGAGATTGTTCAGCCTGGACAGTTTCCTCAGAGTAGTGCAGGGGGATGGAACTCAGGTGGAGTCTGGCAGTCTATGCGAACTGAGGAGACAGACCCGCACAGAGAGAACACTCTAAAGATCTGAGGACCCTCCTGAGTCTTCAGCTGAGTAGTAATAAGCAAATGCATGTGAAGAAAACCTGAGGCCAGAAATGGGGGAGTGAGGACAAACTGAAAAGGGCAAGGGGAACAATCCTTAGGATCAGACATTCCACCAGATGGAAAATTTCATAACTCAGGGAATTTAGAGAGGTGGTACTTAAAAGCAAACCTCGAGAGAATCCAACGGTTTCCAAATGATTTAACTGCATCCCAGAACAAAGCTCAGGAGTATTTACAGGAGTATAAAAACATCCAGCACCCAAAACAGTAAAATTCACAAAGCAATGTGTCTAATAAAAAAATACCAGGCATGCAAAAAGAGAGAAAAAGAGAAATGGGTAGGGGGGAGTGGAAAGGAATCAAAGCAACCCAGAAATGAAAAAGATAGAATTAGCAAATAAGGACACTGAAAGTTATTATAACTGTATTACATACCCTCAAAAAGGTGGAGGCAAAATGTTAAGTAAAGGCATGGAAGATTAAAAAAAAAAAACTTTTAAATTCCAGTTATAAAAAATATACTATTACTGGATGAAATTAACAGCAAATTAGATACTGTGAAGAAAGGATTGATGAAACTGAAGATACAGCAATAAAAACTGTCCGGGGGGGGGGGGAATGGAACAAATTAAACAGAGAATTAGTGAGCTGTGGGACAACTTGAAGAAAAAGTAACTGTATTCCCAAAAAAGGTGGGTGGGGGAGGGGAAAACATAAAAAATTATTTGAAGAGTGACCCAAACTTTTTCAAATTTCATGAACACTATAAACCTACAGATCCAAGAGGTTCAACAAAACCTAAGTACAAGGTAAAAAAAAAAAAAAGACACCAAGGTACATCATAATCACATTGCTTAAAATTAGTAATAAAGTCTTAAAGCAGCTACAGAAAAAGGACAAACATAAAAGAAAATAGGATAAGAACGACAGCAAACTTCTCATCAAAAACAATGCAAGCAAGAAGATGGTGGAACAGGATCTTTAAAGTACTGAAAGATGAAAACTGTCAAGCTAGAACTCTATACCCCAAAAAAATATCTTGCTAAAAAATAAGGCAAAGTAAAAGACGTTTTCAAACATGAAACCTGAATTAAAAAATCACCAACAGACTTCCATTACAGGAAATATTAAGGGAAGTCCTTCAATTGGAAGGAAAAGGGTAACAGAAACTTGCCTATACACAAAGGAATGAAGAACACTGGAAACATGGATACATGGGTAAATAAAAACAACTTTTCCCAAAAAAGCCAAAAAAACAAAAAAACTTTTCCTAATCCTTCACCCTTTAAAGGAAAAATAACAATACAATGTGAGATATTATAACATGGATAAGGAAAATATATGACAGCAATGGCACAAACATCAGGAGAAAATAAACAGAAGTAGATTGTTAAGACTCTTATACCAAATACGAAGTAATATATAAATATTCTTGATACACTTTATATTATAAACCCTAAAGCAACCATTATTAAAGAATAATAGCTTATTAGTCAACAAAGGAGATAAAATGCAATTTTACCAAAAGTACCTAGTTAATTCAAAAGGAAAGAAAAGGCAACAAAAAACAGATAGGAAAAGAGAAGATAAATCACATGACAACATATTTAAACCCAACTACCAGAACTAAAAAGAGAGAAACCAACTAGTTCCACTAGACGCACCTATCTGAGAACATCATTGCAACTGGGAGGAGTTTAGTGTAATTCAGTTATGAGTGCAAACCGTCCACAGTAAGTCTGAAAGCAGTCTGGACCCCAGGAACTCCACAAACTGACCAGCCAAGGCCCCTGAGGAAAAAAACCTCCAGAAATAAATTAAAATTTAGTGAGAAAGGCATAAAAGAGATAAGGGGGTGAAAAAGGTCCAGATAAAAATGAGAGAAGGGAACAGAATCAGAAAGTTTCACTGCAAAAACCAGAAGAGGGAGCTCTGAAGTTAGAAAAACAATCCTGAATCACACCTCCGGGAACTTCATAAAAACTAAGTTTAAATAAAAATGAAAAGTTTATATGCTCAAATCTCATAAGTTATTAAGTATTTTTAAAAGTTACCAAAATAGGGCACCTGGGTGGCTCAGTCAGTTAAGTGTTCGACTCTTGGTTTTGGCTCAGGCTCAGGGTCATGAGATCGAGCCCCAAGCTGGGCTCCGTGCTCAGTGGGGAGTCTGCTTGAGATTCTCTCTCTGCCCCCGCACCCCCCACGCTTGTGTGCTCTTGCCCACGTGCATGTGCTCTTTCTTTCTCTCTCTCTAAAAATCAATCTTAAAAAAAAAAGTTACCAAAATAACTCCCTATAGACAAGGAAAGCATACCATAAATGCCCCAAAAACTATTACTTAAAATTTCAAACTGAGCTAAAAGTCTGGCATTAAGAAAATGATAAAAGCAATAAAAGAACATAAATAAGAATTAGAAAAGCTCAGTAAAGGAAAACTAAACTACCAAGAACTTAATAATGAATAACCACAAAAAAGAGAATGCTTTTAGAGAAGGAAGATATTTTTAAAAATCACAAATAAATGAAGAACTACAGATTCAAAATCAATTCTTTTCTTATATACCAGCAATGAACAATTGGAATTTGACATTAAAAACAAAACCACTAGTACCCCAAAAATGAAATAACTATCGAACAAAATATACACATGATCTGTATGAGGAAAACTAAAACTCTGATGAAAGAAATCAAAGAACTAAATAAATGGACATATATTCCATGTTCATGGATAGGAAGACTCAATATTATCAAGATGTCAGCTCTTCCCAACTTGACCTATAGATTCAATGCAATCTCAACTAAACGTCCAGCAAGTTATTTTATGAATATTGACAAACTAATTTTAAAGTTTATATGCAGAGGCAAAAGACCACAGAATAGCCAACACAAAACTGAAGGAGAAGAAGAAAGCTGGAGAACTGATGTTAGCTGCCTTCAAGACTTACTATAAAGATACAGTAATCGAGACAGTGTAGTACTGGCAAAAGAATAGACAAACAGATCAACAGAACAGGGCCCAGATCTTTGGGCAGTCAACTGATCTTTGACAAAAGAGCAAAGGCAATACAACGGAGAAACACTTTTCCAACAGATGGTGCTAGAATAACTGGACATCCACAAGCAAAAAAAAAGATACCTTACACTCTTCATAAAAACTAACTCAAAATGGATCACAGAACTTTATGTAAAACACAAAACCATAAAAATCCTAGAAGATAACACAGAAGAAAATCTACTATGATTTAGGTTTGCAATGACTTTTTAGATATAACAACAAAAGCACAACCCATGAAAGAAATAATAAGCTGGACTTCATCAGAATTAATAACTTCTGCTCTGTGAAAGACACTGTCAATGACAAGAATCAGACGACAGAAAACATTTGCAAAGACCTATCTGGTGAAGGACTGTCATCCAAAATATACAAAGAACTCTTAAAACTCAACAATAAGAAAATAATCCAATTTAAAAATGGGCAAAAGATGTGGACACCACACCAAAGTAAATATGCAGATAAGTATATAATAAGCATATGAAAAGGTGCTCTTAATCATATGTCATCAGGGAAATGAAAATTAAAACACTGAGATACCACTACATATACCATTTAGAATTGTCAAAATCCTGAACACCAACATCAAATGCTGGAAAGCATGTGGAGTAACAAGAAGTCTCATTCACTGCTAGTGGAAATGCAAAATGATATAGACATTTTGGAAGAGTTTAGCAGTTTCTTACAAAACTAAACATATTCTTACCATATGATCTAGCAATCACACTCCCTAGCATTTACCCAAAGGAAGTGAAAACTTACATCCACACAAAAACCTGCACATGGATGTTTATAGCAGTTTTATTCATAACTTCCAAAACTTGGAAGCAACAAAGATATCCTTCAGTAGATGAATGGATAAATAAACTGTAGTACATCCAGACAATGGAATATTATTTAGCACTAAAAAGAAAGTAACTATCAAGCTATGAAAAGACATGGAGGAACTTAAATGCACATTACTAAGTGAAAGAAGTCAATCTATAAGGCTACATACATATGATTCCAACTATGTGACATTTTGGAAAAGGAAAAACTATGGATCACAGGTTGCCAGGGGTTCAGGGAGAGGGAAGGAGGATGAAATGGCAGAGCACAGAGACTTTTAGGGCAGTGAAAATACTATGATTTATAATGGTGGATATATGTCATTATGTATTTGTCCAGACCCATAAAATGTACAACACCGAAGAGTGAACCCTATAATGTAAAGTATGGACTTTGGATGATAATGTGTCAGCCAGTGTAGGTTCATCACCTGTAACAAATGCACCATTTGGTAGAGGACGTTGATAGTGGGGGAATCATGCACAATACTGTGTCACATTTGCTGTGAACCTAAAATGGCTCTAAAAAATAAAGTCTACTTTAGGGACGCCTGGGTGGCTCAGTCAGTTAAGCGTCCCATTCTTGACCTCGGCTCAAGAGGTCATAATCTCAGGGTCCTGGGATGGAGCCCCACCTCAGGCTCCATGCTCAGAAGGGAATGTTCTTTTCCCTCTCCCTCTGCTTTTCCCCACCCCCGCTCGTGCTCTTTCTCTAATAAATAAAATCTTAAAAAAAGGTGCAGGGGGAAGTTTTTTGGGGGTGATGAAACTCATACTGTATCCGTGGTGGTGGTTACACAAGTGTTTGTACTTATAAAAGAACTATACAACAATAAAGGGTGAGTTTTACTGCATTTTATTTTTATTTTCCTGTAAATTATACCTTAATTTTTTTAAGTTTTAAAAATGATTCAAGAGACAAATATGCAAATTCAGAGAATAAATCTCTGAAAAAACACAAAGGAATCAGAATACTGAAAGTTATTATCCAAACTGTCCTGAAACTAAAAGAAAAAAAATTCATACTACACATGTACACGTTTTTCTTAATATAATGTACCTATGAATATCAAGTTAGAACAAAACCAACACCAAGATATATTCCAGTAAAATTACTGATTTACAAAAAAAAATCCTTTGGGCATCTAGGCAAAAAGAGCAACTAATTAGTAGGTGAAAGAAAATTAGACTGTCATCAAAGTCTACTGCAAAACTGAAGCAACATATTCAAGATATTTCAGGAAAGAACGTGAGCTACTGATTTTACATTCAGCCAAACTGACATTCAAATATAAAGGACAAAAACTGTTACCAACATGCAAGAAACTCAGGGAATATTGCTCCCATGAGCCCTTCCTAAGGAAACATCTAGAGAATAAGATTCCAGAAAACCAAAGTGATTAGAGATAAATGAACTAGTGGGAAGCACTGAATATATACTTACTTAGAAAACAAAGTCCAAATGGAGATTGTATGCAGGTTAAATGGGAAGCCTGACAGTATGTAATGAAAACATACTCTCACAATATAGAGTACAACTATGTAATGGGAGTGGGGTGGGGAATGGGAATAATATTCCAGTCAGTTATACCTGCTTTCAGGTCTCATATTAGTGGTAGTATTTCTCGTACCGTTATTCTGAGACTGCAATGTAATATGGGATAAACCCAGTAAGTAGTTACAGGATATTCAAATTCCATCATCCCACGTCCCTAAGAACTAGGACACTCAGTGTTAAAGGAGACACACATGTAATTATAGAAAAAGTTAACTAAAAATCCCTGTTATTCTAAATCTGAATCAAAAGTATCAGTATATTTTAACAAGATATCTTAACTGTAAATATACAAATATATTTTATATATTTAAAAATATTTTATATTAAGCATGTAAATATCATATAAATATGTATCTTCCCATCATAAATATGTTTGACTTTCTTTCTCTCTCTCTCTCTCTATATATATGATGAAAAGATATGATATGTATAGTCCTATTTCCTAGCTCTGTCCAGTGGAAAGACCTAGAAACAATGACCAACCCAATAGCAACAAGCATCCCTAGCAACAGATATTTTGGTCTTGAAATATCATTTCCAACTAAAAAAAAAAAAAAACACCAGATTTCTTGGAAAAAATTATATATTCCAGGTTGGTACATAAATACACAAGACGAGTCGAGAAAATCTTGCTATACCAGACAGCAAGGAAACTACCAAAGACAATTAGGGTTGTATCAAAAACTCAGAAATCATTTAAGAAGCTCTCCCATTAGTCAACAACAGGACAATTTAAGGATCACAATAAAAGTAATAACTACAATTCATGACATATATCTGAAACCCAAATGTTTAGATACAGTAATAATGACACTTTAAAAAACCTAATTAGTCACCCTCAAAGGATGATAGTTTATATTGAAAACTAGTAAATAAAAGGAAAGAAACAAACTTTCTTTTCTGCCTTCCCTATATAAACTGTACACTGGGTAATCAATCTGTAAGTAAGGAAAAGCATCTCTTTTTGTTTGTTTGTTTTTGTTTTGTTTTGTTTTTGTTTTTTTTTAGCATCTCTTTATAGATGTAGCTCACTTAATGGGAGAAAAAAAAAATGACAGAATTAGAATATCACTATTTTGCACCCTGAAGGAATTAATGGCTCTAGGCATTGAACATCAGTAGAAAAGAAGACCTTCGGACTTTATGTGCTGTCTGAAGAAAAAGCACAGCACTACTTTGAGCCCTGCCCAGGGGATAAATAGGAGCCTGATCAAGCCTCTGCATCCAGATGCCCATTTGCAGAGGATGAAAAACATGTTGAACTGTATGAGTCTCAGTAAGAAAAACAGAGACTGTGGGGAAACAAGTCAAACCACTCAAGTTCAACATAGAGGGGGGAACCTGTAAATTAAGACATACTAAATAAAAACGGGGTAGGGGACTAAACTATAATGCTTAGATATACATAATTTGGTATTAAAGCTCAATGGAAGAGGCTCCGGGGTAGATGAAAAAGTTCTAATTCTTGACCTGGATAGTGGTTTTACAAGGCTTTTGGCCTTATAATAATTCATTAATAGATTTGTCTGTGTGGTTTTCTTTATGTGTTTCATTTTACAGTGGGAAAAAAAAAAAAGCTTTCTTTAAAAAGTAAATGATCAGGGCACCTGGGTGGCTCAAGTCGGTTGAGCAACTGCCTTCGGCTCAGGTCATGATCCCAGGGTCCTGGATCGAGTCCCACATCGGGCTCCCTGCTCAGCGGGAAGCCTGCTTCTCCCTCTCCCACTCCCCCTGCTTGTGTTCCCTCTCTCGCTGTGTCTCTCTCTGTCAAATAAATAAATAAAATCTTTAAAAAAAAAAAAAAAGTAAATGATCAATAGTCATTTGACTATCTGGTTACCTCCAAATGGCAAAAGGAACTCACCACCCACCCATTCCCCCTGGAACCAGAGGAGTGCATGAGATAACTGTGGGTCTAGGGTTCAATGACCTCAGATCCCTAGAACTTTGCATCACAGAATCTTAGGGAACTTGGTGCTAAAGCATATATATGAACTGTCTTTGCATGAACTGAAGTCAGTCTTGACAATTTCTACACACAGGAGCTTATGTATTAAAAACTGGCTAAGACAATAAAGTGACCTTCCTGATTGTGGCTTTATTACTAGACCCTGTTCCATAGACCTATTTCAACCAATGGTTTATTTGAAATGATACTAAATACTTCCTTCCTATCTTGTATACAGATTTCTTCCCAAAGCTCATTTGCAAAGAGTTCCCAACATGAGGTAGAGGGAGGAAAGAGTAAAGAAAAATCCCCTTAACCTCAGAGATATAATCTCACTGAGTACTTTCTAAGCTTATCCTGACATTGTAAGAAAAAGGAAACTTCCTATAAGCCAAGGACATACAATTCAAAAACTGCTAATACAGGCTGAAAAAAGAGAAAAATACAATCAAATACCAATCCTGAAGAAATTCAAAGGGGAAAGCAGGAATGGGTAACTGCCTAAGCTTTGAAAGTAACTGGTAAATCAGAGAGCGTATTTCCCTTTGGGCTACCCTGACCCAGAAAGTTAAATCTGACAAGAGGGGAAAAAAGAAAATTTTTACTCTACCACACCTACTCTATGAAACTGAACTCAACTTAATTACCACCACCAGCACTCTAAAAACCTTGAGAGAGGGAAACCAGGAGATACTAATGTGGGTACCCAGGGAGAGTGTTTAGGTACTGAATAGGTTAACCAGAAATTTTGAGCTGACAAGGGAAGAATATTACTATTATTACTTAATTTTTTGCTTCCTGTAAATACTTTTCTATCTAGACTGGCAGTTAGATTTTGTCTATTAGTTATTTATACTGGTATACTCTGTTCTTCTCACTTCCTAATATGCATAAGCTCCAGGATGACAGAGACCATGTTTTTTTTTCCATCTGTCTATCTTCCTGACACCTACTACAGCACCTAGCAAAATGTTTTACACATAGCATATGCTCAGCATGTTTGCTGCATTAAATTTAAAAAAACAAAATCCAAGGCAGTCAGGAAAAAGAAGAGAAAACTTGTTCTTCATTATTTCAGAAGGCAAAAATCAAGACAGATTGGAAGAAAAGTATGGGGAGGCCTATCAGGCCAACATTAACACAAAACTTCTTTAGCACTAGTTGCCTTGAGAGGTAACAACGTCCCCTTACCACCTCTGAAGTATTAAAAAAGAGGCTGCATTGGGGCCAATGCGCCTGGGTGGCTCAGTCGTTAAGCATCTGCCTTCGGCTCAGGTCATGATCCCAGAGTCCTGGGATCAGGCCCCACATCGGGCTCCTCGCTCAGCGGGAAGCCTGCTTCTCCCTCTCCCACTCCCCTCACTTGTGTTCCCTCTCGCTGTGTCTCTCTCTGTCAAATAAATAAATAAAAAAAGAAAAAAAGAAAATCTTAAAAAAAAAAAAAGAGGCTGCATGCCCACTGGCAGGGATTATGGGGTGTCTCTGAGGCTCATCTATTTCTCTATGTCTAGACTGCATTAAGGTAGAAGGGAACTTTGAGATCTGCTTTAAATTCTTTTAAGATTTTGTGTTCCTGAATAAGGCCATCCCTGGAGACTCAGACTGAAAAACAAATGAAAAAAATAAGGAGAAGGAAATCTATCACATAACCTATACTAGAATAGGTATTTCCCACCCCACTGGAAATCTGTTATTTGATAATATAAAAGCTCGAGCTACTTTATCAGAGAATTACCTTATCAGAACAAACCTCTGCACACTAGGCATTTCACATGTGTTATTCTCATTTCATCCTTGTTATCACCCCCATTTTATAAAAGGACACGGATACTTAGAGAATAAGCAATGAATGGGTTTTGAACTTTGAAACCATGTTCCTTCCACTGAACCTTCCCACCTCTAAGATAAATTAGCACTGGCAAAATACAGCATTGCCTCTTTTGTGTACTGGCATTAGAAAACTTAAATTTTCTACCATATCTTGATTCCATACCATAAATTTATGTATGCAGGTCTTACCACTTATTTCAAGCTCTGCCCAATGTGATTTCTTTCCATTTGCTGCTTCCTCGGAGGACATAATTGTGTACATCCTCCTAGGGTCAGGGGGCTCGTATTTTTCTTTGGGCATGCCTGTTGAATTAAAAAAATCCAATCAGTATTCTGAAGAACCAAATAACTGAAAACAACGATGTCTTTTTAAAAATAAACACCCATATTATGATCTCTAAATACCATTTCCCACGAAAAAGAACTAGGCGCTTCTTGGAGAAATGGAGGATTTCAGGTCCAGGATCAGAAAAATAAAAAACAGGGCTGGATGCTAACAAAGACGCTGTGGCTGTGGAAGACACAGCAGACAGCCTGGAGAAGCAACCAGTGGCCACAGATAAGACATGAACATCAAAAGAATGGCTCTGAGTCATTATATATTGCATGAATTCAAAACTTTAATTAAAAAAAATATATATCTCAGTCACCTAAAAAGTGGGAAAAGGGAAAGAATCAAGCATTTAGCCTGCATTTCTGGCCGAAACTAGATAAGGGAATGTTCTTGACAGAATTTCAGCTAATAAATGCAAAAGAGTTACATAATTACAAAATCACCATTTCACAACCCCTAATGAAAAAAAATGGTCTAGGCAATGATCACCAATGATTAATAAAAGCATTAGGTGAGGGGCGCCTGGGTGGCTCAGCGGTTAAGCATCTGCCTTCGGCTCAGGTCATGATCCCAGGGTCCTGGGATCGAGCCCTGCATCGGGCTCCTTGCTCAGCGGGAAGCCTGCTTCTCCCTCTCCCACTCCCCCTGCTTGTGTTCCCTCTCTCGCTGTGTCTCTCTCTGTCAAATAAATAAATAAAATCTTCAAAAAAAAAAAAAAAAAAGCATTAGGTGAAAAAAAAATCCAATGGATAAATTATAAATGCATATCTAGGCTATAAGACCTCAACCCAATGGCTAATCTCATCATTAGGACCAGATCTATGTGCCAACACTACTATGCCCTTGCCCCCTCATCAAAACATATTAAAAGTAAATTGAATGTGAGGTGGCGCCTGGGTAGCTCAGTCGTTAAGCGTCTGCCTTCGGCTCAGGTCATGATCCCAGGGTCCTGGGATCGAGCCCCGCATCGGGCTCCCTGCTCAGCCGGGGGCCTGCTTCTCCCTCTCCCACTCCCCCTGCTTGTGTTCCCTCTCTCGCTGTCTCTCTCTCTGTCAAATAAATAAATAAAATCTTAAAAAAAAAAAAAATTTGAATGTGAATCATATCAAGCCCTTCTACGTCTGGCACCAGTTGAACAAAATAAAGGAGATAGAGGACTATGTTAAAAATAACACAAGACACAACAACATGAACACACTGAACACTACTGAACCATATACTTAAAAATGGCTAAGGCATAAATTTTGTTATATTTTAACCACAATTAAAAAATTTTTAAAAATCGTAAATAACTCCACAAAAATACAGCTGGCCAGATGCAGAATATGCAAAGTTCTACATGAGAAAGACCTAATTTCTTCAACAAATAAATGACATGAAAATAAGACGAGAGGAAATTGACATGGATTAAACAATTTACAAGGCACAGCAATCAAATGTACTATATACACTATATACACCAATATTTGGAAAAACCAAGTGTAAAAACCATTTCTGAGAATCAGACAATCTGAAGTACTAAATATAAATTGATACTGAAGGACTATTGTTCATTTCACTTGTGGTTATTTCCTTAATCCTTTGTTATCAATACATTCAGAGAATATTTAGGTGAAATGAAGTTTCACGCCCTTTGCATATTCCTCCAAACTCCTTGACTGAGTCTCACTTGACCTTACTCACTTAGATGAGCTCAAACCCACTTCAGCCAACTCTCCACCTTCTCTGGATACCTACTCAGCTAAATATAGCTGGAGAAGAACTTACCACCATGTGAACTTAAAGTGAGCCAGTCAGCAGCAATCATTTACCTCTAATGGACTATTTGTGCTGCCAGGAAATTATACTGTTAATTCTCCTAGTCCCTTCTACATGACTTCTCCCTTCGAACCTCTAACATTTTACTCCTCCATCTTCCCTTTCTTATTTCTATTTTCTCGCTGAAACAGAAAACACAAGAGACCTTTCTATGAACTCCCACCTCCACCCATCTACACTCTTTTAGTAGGACAAACTGCTTGCCCTCTGAACACTCAATCCCACCCCATCATCTTGCCTATTCAAGGACATTACTTGGCAATTCTCTCCTACATCACTTTTTCCCTCTATACCAGATCTTTACTTTCAATATACACATACATGGTATTATCTCCTCTATTTAAATATAATGAAGTCCTGACCCCATTTCTCCCTCCAGTTACTTTTTTCTCATTCTCTTCACACAAAAAAATTATCCCCAGGAGTTGTATATGCTGTCTCCTAGTCCTCTTTTCCCAGTTAGAGTCATTCAAATCAGTATGTGCTTTTAACATTCCACCAAAAACTGCCAAGAAGAAAACCAGTGACCTCACATTGTTATATTCAATGGTCGTTTCTTAGACCTCCTTTTGCTTGTCCTATGATCAGTATTTGATGTAAAGGATCACTCCCTTGTAGACACACTTATTCATTTGGCTTCCAGGGTATCTTTTATCTTGGTTTTCTTCTTATCTCAATAGATTTAGTCTTTTGCTAGTTCTTCCTGCAGTCAGAATTAACTCCATTTTACCAACAGAAACCTAAAGCCCAAAAAGGCTTAAGCAATTTAACCAGTATTATAAGGCTGAGAAGTAGCAGAGTCAGGCTTTGTGTCTAATTAAAAGTTAAAGCTACTTTCTAAGTGAAATAAGCCAATCACAAGAAGACAAATATTGTATGATTTCATTTACATGAGGTACTAATGTAGTCAAACTCAGAGAGACAGAAAGTAGAATGGTAGTTGCCAGGGCTGGGGAAGGGAAGTTACTGAACATGTGTAGAGTTTCAGTTTAAAAAGAAGAATTATGGAGATGGATGATGGTAATGGTTGCACAACATTATGAATTTATATAGTACTACTGACTGCTACACTTAAAAATGGTTAAGACGGTAAATTTTATGTGTATTTGCCACAATAAAAAAAAGACTGGAAAAAAGTCAAAGCAACTTTCATTATGCTATGTTGCCCCCCTAGTGATGGGGAGTAGAGCTATTTTTGAAACAAATGGGCTCTGACTGGGTAGTCAAAACACAGAAGGAGGTAAATAATCCTTAAAAAGCTGCTTGGAAAAATATAAATGGTGAGATTAATCATCTGCACAAAAAACAGCACATCTATTTTTTGTTTTGTTAAATATTATTGATAAAACAAACTGTTCTCTTACATGTTAACTTCTTGAGACTAGAATACAATGACTAAAGTTTTTAGACTGATGATACAAAATACCTAACAGAGAACTACAGAGTCAGAAACTGTTCCTATTCTAGAGGACTACCTGGCAAAGCAAGTGCCCTTTTTGAATGATATGAATATTCCAGAAACAACCTAGAAAATATAAAATGTTGTCAGGCTACCAGAGCTTGATGAGTACAGACCATCACCCAAATGCCATTATTCTAACGAGATTCTACTTAAAAAAAAAAACAAAAACCAACCATCTGATCTTTATTGACTTTTCCCAAGAAAATTTAACAATGGTAAGAAACTGGCTCTGTCCAGCTGAGGTTAGTATTTTGGTCCTATTATTAATCATTTGACTTCTTAGTGGAAGTTGAGAAGTCTGATTTATCAACCTCATGTGAGCTTAGTTAGTTTGAATCAAGGTCCAGAGTTTGATCACATGTCAGAGAATGGATAAAAGTGTTACTGAGCTAAGAAATCTGAAAACCAGGGGCGCCTGGGTGGCTCAGTCGGTTAAGCATCTGCCTTCAGCTCAGGTCATGTATTTTTGAAGCAGGGAGCCTGCTTCTCCCTCTCCCTCTGCTGCTCCCCCTGCTTGTGCTCTTGCTCTCTGTCAAATAAGTAATAAAATCTTTAAAAAAATTTTAAGAGACAGTTCATTAAACTCGAAAGCAGCAAGGAGACCATCTTTATTTCCAAATCCCTGACAGTAAGGATTTGGAAGTAGGGGGAAAAAAGAGTACAACAGAATAAAAGAAATGGTAGCCCGTAAATTGTCCAATCACTACAGTGTACACCTGAAACTAATGTAACACTGTTTGTCAACTAAAGTCAAATTAAAAAAAAAAGGTAGCAAACTGGACAAACTCTTTCCAGGAGCAGCAAGAGGAGCACATCTGCCCACTGAGCAACGCCCTTCCCCTATTTTTTTGGGAGTCTGGCAAAACACAGTGTTGGTGGAGAAAAGGATGTAAGAATGCATACAATTTAGGACGTTTCCCAAGACTTTGAAATCAACAAGCAGATCTCTCCTCTAAATAACCTGCAGTGACATACCGTGTTTTTATCTAAGAAGACTAAAAGGTTTCCAAAACAGACTTGAAGACTGCCAAGGATTACAAAAGACTTTTAAAAACAGCTACGCCAGAGTCAGCAGGTATGTAGCACCTGACTAGTCAATCCCCTATTCCTCCAACCCAGGGCCCGGCGTCACTACTGATCCTGGCAGCATAAAAAAGCCCATCCCCACTCTAGATCTCAGAGAAACAGTTTTCAGTATCTTAGAAGAAGTATTTACCTTAAACACAGGACATTATTTACCAACACAGAAAGATATGCTTTCATAATTAAATATTGTAAGGAATGGTTTAAAACTACATAACTATAGCCATCGTGGGAAAGTTAGTGTTGCAAAGCAGAGTTACAAACCATAACACAACTAATAAGACTATCCTGGAGCACTTAAACTAAGAGTAACCTAACTGCATACCATAAACTTAGAAAAACTGCCATCTAGATAGGGAAAAAAATTTAGAAATCCACATATTCTCTACAATTCCAGAAATGCTACACGCGAGTGTGTGTGCGCACGTGCGCATGTGTAGGTGCAGTGAAGGGGATGGGACAGGAATCACTGGGAGAGTTTTTATAAAAACCCATAGGGAGGGATTTATTAGAATCTAAGGTAGAGAAAAAAGAAAACAGAACTACAGAAGCAGACTAGAATAAATATATTCACAAAGGTCCTTGCAAAAAGTTATACCCCACCCCACAGCCCCAAACAGATTCACAGTTCCCTAATTACAGCCTTTATATTAAATCTATTTTAACCATCCTCTGACTAAGAGTGGAAAGAAAACAGGTGCTGGAGGCAGGAACATAAAGCAAGGGATAGGAGCCTCTCTGGTCTATTTTTCTGCCAGGAATCAAACTTATACTCAGTCAAAATCAGGGACAATCAAATATCTGAATGTTCCCCAAGGGAAAAAATATGTAATTACAAAAACCACCAATTGGGGGCTGAAATCCACTAATCCTAACAACGCACAGACAAAAGGTGTGCCAACAGCCTGCCTCTTTGAGGGGAAACCAACAGAAGTGCCTAAGAACCCACCCAACCATACCTGAATAAAAAGCAAGTCAACATAGAGTGGTCAAACACAAGTTAAGTGTAACACACACAGCACAATGATTATACAAAATCACTGGGGAAGGAAGGAAGGAAGGAAGGAAGGAAGGAAGGAAGGAAGGAAGGAAGG
>NW_023270624.1:335679-360753 GCF_011800145.1 Mirounga leonina
AGGAAGGAAGGAAGGAAGGAAGGAAGGAAGGAAGGAAGGAAGGAAGGGAGGGAGGGAGGGAGGGAGGGAGGGAGGAAGGGAGACAGACTACAGAAATAGAAAAATATTCCACAAAAAATTGTTTCTTGTGCTTAAAGAAGTTAAAGAGAACAACACTGATAAACAAAAACTATAAGTAAAGAAGTCAACTGTGGAACAACACAAACAGATAAAAAGGTAAGAGTGCAGCTAGCAGGGGAAGAAGTATTTGAGTATTAGAATCTCTAAAACAAGATTGGGGCAAAAAAGGAAAGTCACAGTATACTATAAACATAATTCTTACTAAAACAAAAGGCAAACATTGGCAAAAATTAAACATACTTTTTTGTGGAAAAACAAAAGAGATGATAACGTAATATCTAAGAGAGTAATTACATAGGCTGTAACTCAGTAAATGTATTTCCACAAAAATACATTTATATAAATGTGCAAAATAGTTTTATTCATAGTTGTCAAAAATTGAAAACAACCGAAATGTCCATCAACAATGAAAGGATAATCAAATTGTGATATATCCATACAAATACTACTCAGCAATAAAAAAAAGAATGAAGTATTGATACATACACATATATAGATGAATCTCAAACATTACACTGAATGAAAAGACCCAAAGATTTCATTTACATGAATTTGCAGTGGTTACAGTGGCTGCCCTTATGGAAATTGATGGAATTATTCAGTATCTTAAATGAGGGTGATTTATATTGGCATATATATTTATCAAAACCCAAACTGTACA
Source organism: Mirounga leonina (assembly GCF_011800145.1). NCBI lineage: Eukaryota > Metazoa > Chordata > Mammalia > Carnivora > Phocidae > Mirounga > Mirounga leonina. The sequence goes on from NW_023270624.1 coordinate 336,461, forward strand.
CTGAAGGTCTATATATTTCAGTTTATATAAATTTTACCTTAACTAAAAAACATTCTGTACTCAAACACTTGTTCAAGTGTGAAGACAAAGAAAAGGACATTTTCAGACAAGCAATACTAACAAAACATACAACCATGTACTTTTCTGAATTACTCATTACAGCACTGTGTATGAAAGTACAAACAACTTAAGTGACCACTAATAAGAATGTATGGTTAAATGAGTTACTGTGCAGCCATACTATGGAAAACCATGCATCTGTGAAAAGAATGATGTGAACTATTGGTATTATACTGGATTATTCACTTCCCAGTTTAGGATTAAGCAAATAAGTACTTAGGTTAAAGATGTTAGGAACCAAGCTTTTCAGGGTAAGAAAAGGTTTATAAATCAAAGAAATTAAGTGAAAACAACACCAAAGTTGACTTGAGAATATCAATATAAATACACGATCTTATTTTTTAAGATTTTACTTATTTATTTATTTATTTGAGAAAGCCCGCACAAGGGAGAGGAACAAGCACACTCTGAGCTCAGAAGGGGGCTTGATCTCAGGACCCTGAGATCATGACCAGAGCTGAAATCAAGAGTCGGACGCTTAATTAACTGAGCCACCCAGGCGCCCCTACACTCATGATTTCAAATTTGTTTTTAATTACACAGTGAAATGTTCTGGAAACAATGTTATCTCTGGACTAACAACACCCCTAATCCTCAGTTTTGAGAAAGCAAAGTTCTTTGTAAAATGGCCAACTACAAGGTTGGGGCAAGAAATGTATAAAATGTATAAAGCCTGAGACATCCTTTAGGGCCAAAAACCTAAGTCAACATGACACAGGAGCCAGCTAAAAGGGGTCCTCGCTGGCCAAAGCTGTGGCAATTGGAGCAAAAAGAATCATGATTATAATGGAATGAAATGGAATCAAAAATTTGTGGATAACAGGATCATCATCGGTGCTGCAGAAAACAGAGCGGGCAGTGCTGTAGAGGGGGATTAGCAGCAGGAAGGAACTACTGCAGTCACGGGGGCATGAAGAAAGCAAGAGGGGAGAGGTGAGAAAAGGGAAGGCATTAGGTGCACGTCAGCCACCATCTGACACAGCTTTTTTTTTTTTTAATTTTTTATTGTTATGTTAATGTGACACAGCTTTTAAACTAAGAAAACTCGTAACTAAAGAGAAAGATTTAAGTGTTTATATTTTCAGCAGGTACCGCACTTCAGAGCTGACCAAACAGCCCCAGCTGAATAGTCCTACTTTACAAAAGAATGACAGCTAATAAATGAAGAATGAAACAAATAAACAAAAAGCAACCTCATTTTATAATTCCTTTTTTAGGCAAGGATTATAAATTGTGTTTAAACCATTAGATGAATCATTGGCACTGGTGTAATGCTAAGGTAACACCATCACCCAAATTGTTTTCTGATCATAAGGGAGGAATAAAAGGTTACCTTCTTCATCAACGGGTGGAGAACCAGATACTGACTCTGTCTCTTAATATGATGATACGACGGAACATGAAGTACACATCAACAATGTTTACCTTGGTTAAGAATTAGAGGAACTGGCCAGATGAAAACAAAGCAGCAATCAGACAAAATGAGAATGGAAGACTTTCTTGCAGGATAACTGGTCTGCTGCCTTCAACAACCTGGTGTCAAGACTATTTTAGATTTGAAAAGAATTAAGGGATATAATCAGATGCAATCAATGGTCCCTATATAGGATCCACAAATCAGCAATGAAAGACATTTTGTGGACAGCGGAGAAACATTTAATACCTAGTTCATATTTAAAATATTAATGAATAATTATGAGATCATGTTATTTTGGCCATATACAAAAATGTTTGTTAAAAGGCACTCTGAAGTTAAATAATTTATTTTAATTATATTGGCCAGATCTTTCTCAAGGAAATGGGAGTACAGCCATTCTCAACTGACAAAATAAAATGCTAAATTTTACATCTCTTCTTTTCCTTTTTACATTTTCTCTTCCATTCTTTGTGTTTTACTTCTTTCCCAAACATGAAGGAGAAAAAAAGAAGAGGGACAGAGGAAAGGAAAGGAGGGAACCAGGAAGAGATCAACTCATGTGCAGAAAGACCCTTTCAAGGTCAGGCTCCTCTTAGAGCTATGAGTTAAAATACACAGTTGACCCCTGAACAACACAGCTGAAAATCCACATGTAACTTCGAACTCCCCAAAAACGACCAGTAGCCTACTGTCAACCTCAAGCTTTACCAATAACATATTCTGTATGCTGTATGTAGTATATACTGCATTCTTAAAATGAAGTAAGCTAGAGAAAAGAAAATGTTAAGAATATCATTAGGGGGGCGCCTGGGTGGCTCAGTCGTTAAGCGTCTGCCTTCGGCTCAGGTCATGATCCCAGGGTCCTGGGATCGAGCCCCGCATCGGGCTCCCTGCTCAGCGGGAAGCCTGCTTCTCCCTTTCCCTCTGCCTGCCTCTCTGCCTGCTTGTACTCTCTCTCTCTGTCAAATAAATAAATAAAATCTTAAAAAAAAAAAAAAAGAATATCATTAGGAAGAGAAAACGCAGTTACAGAAGTGTACTGTAAAAAATCCACACATAAATGGACCCATGCAGGTCAAACCCTGTTCAAGAGTCCACTATATTCAAAAAGGTAGTGACACTAAACTCGGCACCAATTTATTTCTTCCAAACTAATTTTTCACTAAATCCAACTCATTTTTACCTCTTCGGGATTTCTAAATCTGTTCTCCATTTTCACTGCTACTGAAGTTAATTTAGACCCTCATTTCTCAGCTTCTAGTATTAAACAATCTTCTCTACATCCACCTTCCAGATAAATGCCTGCTCATATCACTCTCCTGCTTAAAAACCCAAGATGGCCCATCTACCTGTCTTCCTAAAGTCCAAACTTCAAAGTCCCTTACAATCTAGACCTAGCCAACTATTTTCTCACTCCTCTTCACCCACTTACACACATACCACCCTATAAAGTCCTAAATTGATTGAAGCAAACCTACTTCTAAGGCGTAGTCTTTCAATATGTGCTAATTCCTTCACCAGACAAGCTTCACCCTCAACTCCTACTCGAACTTCAAGCAAACCTGACAAGCGAGCTCAAGCCACATGGTGGAGCCTTTGTAAGCCCTTCCCAACAAAACACATGGTGTCTACTCTCTCCTCTGCATACCAAACATTTACTCCAGCATCTATCACCCCACACAGTATGCATCTCCCAGCGTCTTGTGTAAGCTCTAGCACACGAGACTAATGAACTGGACTAAACATTCTTTCTTTCATGACCCAGCATCAGGTATTCCTAAAAGAGAAATCCAAAAGCAACTCAGTACATCCGAACCATGCTTCCTTGCGGAGTTTTCTTTATGGAATCATTCATTCAACAAATACTTACTCATCACCTATGCGCCAAGTACTCTGCCAGGTGCTAGGAATAAAAATAAGAAATACATGATCATGGAGCTTTATCTACTGGGGGAGCAAACAGAAGTTTCACAACCATGTAATCACACTACAACCCTTTCTTATTTTTACAAACATCACTCTAAGTTAGGACTTTATTTGCATTTTTTCAACTAATATAACGGACTCTTATTATTGGTATTTATGCTTTTAAGATTACAACTAACCTACGTATCACTCTCAAATTATTCTTCCTAAAGTCGAGTTCTCATTATACTGCAAAATTCAGGAAAAAGAACCACTCTTTGTAAAGAACTGGAAAATCATCTAGAATGATTTCTGGTCCTATACCAGCTTTAAAACTATGATTCTATGGCATCCTCTCTCCCACCACTGCCTCAACTCTGCTGCTTAGAAAACATTCAAACTTCTCAATTTAGAATTCAAAATAGTCTACATTCCCAGACCTTATTCCAATACTTTTGTTTCTTTTGATACAACTGGCAGACAACTGCCATCCTTCAAATATGCTCCACTATCTTCTTTCTATTCCCCATTATTACCAAGCCACTACATGAATGCCACTTAAAAAACAAACGAACAAAAAAAAACAAAGAAAAAACCCCCTCCCTCTTTGAATACAATCCAAACAATAATTTATTCACAGGTACATTAAAAAATTGTGCATAACAATAAATACTAATTTAACCTGGATTTTGTTCCTACCAAGACATGTAAGACATTTAAAATGTCATACAAACATAATAATTTGATACTTTAAAAAATGAAAATACTCTGAGATTTTAAGTTGATGGTAATTATGGCTGAGATGGCAGGCCTAAATTACTGTAAATTACTTACGTTGTTTTTTCCAGGTGTATTAGTTGAATTCTACACATGAAAAACATGTGACTCTCTGTAAATAAAACCAGCTAGCCCCCTTGGGCTACATTCTTAAGTCTTCCTTAGAGCCTGAAGTCAGTTAAGGCACTGCTACATCTCACTTTAAACCCCAATCATCCCGACTCTCAATGTGATCACAATTTGTTTTCTTTTTCTATCCAAGTTTCCACCATGATTGATGGGCCAATTAAAAGTTTACACAGATGATAAACCTCATACAGGAGCTGTCCTTAGTGGCAAAACTATCACCAGGTCTATTACTAATTAGTTCCCTGTGGCAGGCAAACAAAGCATAAAAAAAACCTCTGCAAAGGATGACTATCCTTATCTAAAAATCAAACTTAAATCCTAACTGTGGATCTGTAGACTTCAAGGGCTACTCTCATAAATAGCCAATGATACCACTGCAGGTATCTTACAACTCATGATAATCTCTCAAAAAAGGTATGTGAATTGCACAGGAGAGACAGAATAAAAAGCTGGTTAAAAAAAAAAAAAAAAGACCTTAATAAAAAGTGAAACTGTCATCTTGGTCTTCTAACCTGCCCTTCATAGAGATCCCAACCCATTTTCCAAGCCAGAAATAGGAGTACTATCCTTAACTCTTTCCCACCCAACCCCAGCCTTCACATCCAGTACCCAGTTCCAGCCCATTTTAACTTCCTAAATAGTCCTCTCGCCCACTCTGCCTCCATTTCCTGGGCTCTTCCCTGAGATATGAACTAATCCAACAGTCTCAGATCCATGTTCGGAATTCCGCTGTCCCCCAACTCAAATGCAGCCTAGACACTATCCAGACTGACTTCCTAAAAATACAAGTGCTTACCTCAAGGTCCTAAAACCACATCTCCTTCATCCACCCATGGACTAACACTGCACCTGACACAAAGGAGACTCAAAGATGAGTTTTCTAAACAGAGGTGACCCAGGCTCATTTACAAAACAAAGTTTTTTGACCGTCCTCCAGTCTTAGCCAATCAATTTCCACTTACCTCTCACAACCGTCCACGCCTTAGCATATGCTATTGCTTCTGCCTGAAATGCCATTCTCCCTCCCCTCCAGATACCTTAGGGACTCTAGTCATCTTCAAATGACAAATCAGATATCTAACTTCAAAAAGGTCCTTCTTCCCTATCCCTCCCAAACAAAAGAGCTTATCATTCCCTGCTTTGAGCTATTCCGAACCTTGAAGATATTTCTAAAATAGTATCTTTAACTCCACCTTATTTTTTTTTTTTAATGTCTCACTCACCTACTCTAATATAGCTCCTTGGCTTTATATTTTAAATATCTTTTAATCTCTTCAGAGCCTGGCAAATACTTAAGCGGTGAATAATTGTAAGAATTCAAGGAGAGAAGCTGTGATAGTTAAAAAAAAAAAAAAGCAAACATTTTGTAAGAGACAAGTGAACTAACAGAAGCAGTGCCCATTTTACCAGCAACAAGAAAAACTAATATCTAGGCTTCTAATCTTGAAGGCAAAATCTAGAAAAACCTGACAGAAAGGACCAAAAACTGAGAATACTGGTTCTAGGATAGCCTAGGATAAGAATCAAGGGGACAGACTTAAAGGTTAAACTGTATAAGCGTAACCTCAGTGAAACGCTCTAGCAAAATAAGGGCAAACCTTGAGCAGATGGGGGTGATGGCAAAACTTCTGCATGCCTGTCTGCCACAAGGCACTAGGCAGTAACAACCAACATTATTTGAGCATGCACTGCGTGACAGGCCTACCCAGCCCTTTCACATACATTATTTCATTTAACCCTCAGGACTCCTGTAAGTAAATACTATTACTCTCCTTACAAACACAGGGAAGGTCCAGAGAATGAGTAACTTGCATGAGGTCACAGAGATACCAGTGGCACAACTAAGATTTTAACCCAAGTTTGATCCACAAGTCTGTGCTCTCAACCACTATGCAGTCATTGACCTGTATTATCCTCAATTTAATTCTCAAAGCAATCCATGAGGTAGATGCTATCCTCATTTTATTTTAGATGAAGACACAGGGTTTAAATAATTTGCCCAAGGTCACACACACTTGGTAAGTAGTAGAGCTGGGGTTTGAACCTCAGACAATCCAGCCACAAAGCTCCTCGCACAAGTCTATAATTCTGTCACTAATAAAGCCAAGATCTCATGTTCCTTCTCCAAATATTGTATTGCTGAGACCATGAGCCCTCCAGTTTTCTTCTCAGACGTCTCATATTTCTGAGCTACTCCACACCTGCCTTCTCTACTCCCAAACTCTGCCTAATACTCTAAGACAGTAGATCTCAAATCCTATCACCTCAAGATCCTTACACGCTCTTAAAAATTCACAAGCAACCTCAGAGCTTTCATTTATGTGGATTATACCTGTCAACATTTGCCATTCTAGAAATTAGAAGAAAATTTAAAATATGTATTAACTCGTTAAATGTAAAACCTACCACGTTTTTTATTTAAGATTTCATTTATTTATTTGTCACAGAGACAGAGAGAGAGAGAGAGAGCACAAGTGCGCTCAGGGGGAGTGGCAGGCAGAGGGAGAAGCAGGCTCCCTGCTGAGCAAAGAGCCCCATGTGGAACTCGATCCCAGGACCCTAGGGTCATGACCTGAGCCAAAGGCAGACGCTTAACCAACTAAGCCACCCAGGCATCCCAAACCTACCACATGTTAATAAACATTTTCATGAAAAGTAACTATTTTCAAAAACAAAGTAAAATATTGCAAGGACACTGTCTAACATTCTTGCAAATCTCATTAGTGTATGACATACTAAAAGACAGCTGGATTCACATATCTGCTCTGAAGTCAATCTGATCAGATATCATACATTTGTTTAGCTTCTGGAAAACTCCACTGTACACTCATAAAGAGAGTAAGAATGAAAAAGACAAACATCTTAGTAATATCTGTAAGAACTTAAGGTTTCTATAGCCAACTTCTCCTGCCCCCAAAATCTTGTACACAATTTCCTTAAATACCTTCTCAAGTAGTACAAAAATAAGTTGCAGTACAAACTGGTTTAACTAAAATTTCCAATCAATAAGACCTCTTTGAAAACAGAGATCTTGAAATTATGGTAAAATATTCCTCCAAAACATACAGCTGAACAGCAGGATATAGTAGTCAATACCAAGCTCTAAAAGGAAAAGATTGGCATGCCCATCTGCATCCACAGTGCCCAGCCTGTGACAGACAGCCTGTAACTACACTGCTGTTAAAACACAATTCTAACCATGTGCACGTGCCCAATAACACGAGTGAATATAAAATATAGTCAGAGAAACACAGAGAGAAGTTTCCTATGCAACAACCATAAGAAACCACTAATTTTAAAGGCCAAAAATGGTTCAAATACTAGCAATTACATTCAACCCAAAAAATTAACTCAAAATACAACTATAAAGATATCCCAAGTAGAGGTCATCCACAAATTTCAACTCAAATACAAATATTTGTCAGGTTAGATTTTTATTTTCTGTATTTGAAGTCAAACATAAAAGTACAGAAAACATACTAAGACAAATACAATCTGCCATCTAATCAGCAAAAGCTGAGTGCCCACTAATAAGCAGGGTAGTAAGTCAAAACCATGATTTGTGGGGTAAAACCTCACCAAGATTAAAAAGGTAAGGCAAGCGAGGCCATCAATCTTAAATGTGCTCCTTAACATGAGATAAGCAACAACCATCTGGTTTATAGCTTCAGCACCAAATGATGGATGCCAACAGAAGTCTTTTCATTTCTTTCTTATCTTTTGTCAGATTTTCCATAATCTATTTGCTTGTCCCTCTCTTACAATGACTCATAATAGTCTAACTACCACTATTTAGTGAAGATTTGGTCTCTTGAGGCATTCAACATTTATTCCAGCTGCTAATTCATATATACAATCATTTGGGAGGTTTTAATGTACTAGCAATCAGTTTCAACCCATTAGTCCTTTTTTTCCCCTAGAAGAAAATTATTCATGAAACGCTGACCTTACAAATCATCAAGAAGCCTTTAATAACACTAGAATATTGCTCTAAGGCTACTGAGTGATGTTTCAGAAGATTTGGAAAGAAATCTAAAGGAACTCTGTGCAAATGGGAGTTCTGCTATACACTGCTTTTTGACCGCATATGTGACCGCCTTTTCCTAAAACAGTGAAATGCTTTAAAACTGGATTTTCGACCAGCATGAATAGTATTCTTATGTGGACTTTCACGGTTCTTGATCCATAACCTAAAACAGAATCACAAATATTAAGAATCTGCCAGGTAGCTCTATCAACATGATTAGCCACCAATGTAAATGGTTATAAGTTTGGGGCAGCAACTGGGTCTCTCCGTATTATCAAATCTGTATCAAAGGTCCATTCCAAGCCACGTCATCACGAGTGTATGCTAAGATGGAAGTGGGGGGAGTACAGTGAAATTAAGAATACAAACTAGAGTCAAACAGACCTACGTCAAGAAAGATGTGTTTACGTTCATCTTTTTTTTTTTTTTTAAAGATTTTATTTATTTATTTGACAGAGAGACAGCGAGAGAGGGAACACAAGCAGGGGGAGTGGGAGAGGGAGAAGGAGGCTTCCTGCTGAGCAGGGAGCCCAATGTGGGGCTCGATCCCAGGACCCTGGGATCATGACCTGAGCCAAAGGCAGACGCTTAACGACTGAGCCACCCAGGCGCCCCTTGTTTACGTTCATCTTTAAGGCTAAAGCTTCCTCATTTATAAAACGAGATCTACCTCACAATTTTGTTATAAGAATTAACACATTAAAGCACAATGCCTATCATATTAGCATTCAACAAAGCTGTTTTTTTTTCTGTGACTACAAATCCCTAAGTCTGAGTTTCTCTAGTTTCCCTAAAATTAGAAACCAAGTGATAATTCTTTAGATGTCCCAAATAAAGTACAGTTTTCACTTTCAACAATTTTAGATGAAAATATATGAAGAGCTATTGTTCCACAAAACATGGCAGTTGGCTTCATCAGATCCTGCTTTATGATGCTGTGGTGTTTGCATACAACTACATACAATCTTATGAAAGAAAAAACTGCCCCCCAAAAAGCTGAGTGCAAATAATATTTTTGACTTAATGTGACTAAATCTTCCTTTCTGTTTGGTCTTCAATTAGCAGGGACTCCTCTAATATCCTTTTTCGTCTATCCCACCACACCTCCCCCACTCAAAATCGGCCTAGTTAAAAAATCTATATACAACAGCTAGATGTACCCAAAGAATCACCTCTAATACTCTTTTTGGATACAAAGATCACAGCCTTTTTTCTGTTTTGTTAAATCGCCACACGCTTATCTGAAAGACAATTACTATGCCTGATGATTCTTTCTTTGCTACTATTCTACACTTAGGGGCACCTGGGTGGCTCAGTTGGGTAAGGGACCAACTCCTGATTTCGGCTCAGGTCATGATCTCGGGATTATGGGATCAAGCCCTGCAGGGCCCCGGTCCCGTGCTCAGCAGGAAGTCTGCTTGGGATTCTCTCTTCCTCTCCCTCTGCCTCTCCCTGCTCTCTCACTTGCACACCCTCTCTCTCTCTCTAAAAAATAATAATAATAATAAAAATAAAAGTGCATCAAACACTTAACGCAACGTTGGACTGTTGAGCACAGGACAAATACAAACCCAGCAAGATGTATGAAAAGTAAATTTTAGTCTTCCAGTAACTTAAGACTGGAAGTTCTAACATTATGATTTTACATCAGATCCACCTCCCATGAGGAAAATTTTCCTGTTTTTGAAATCCCATAAAATTCCAAAGAAAATAACTTTATGTGACCAAATTTAAGCCAATATATCAGGAGAAAGTCTAAAATATAAATATATATATTAGAAATTTATTTCCTGTTTTGGACTTGAAGAAAACAGAAGGCTGGCAACCACTATAGGTGTCTACTTTCTCTCAACCTGTCTCTTCTTTAAACTATTACCCTTTTTTCCACTTTAAACTTTTCAAACAGCAGTCTGTAACCTTTTTCTTAACCTCCCATTTGCTTAACCCTAACCTACAGTCCGACTTCTACCTCCCCGGTCCCAGAAAAATTTGCTCTGCTTATATTCACGTAACTACCAAATCCTATTAAACCATTCTCCGAGCTCATCCTACCCTAAACCTGGCCATCACTTGTCGCCACTGAAAACTCCCTCTTGCTCAGCACTCCTACCTATCTTGGCATCTATAATTTTGCTCACTCCTATTCTCCTACCTCGTTAACCATTTTATTGCAGTCCTGTCCAAAATGTAATGTTGGCTGCTCCTAAGGATTCCCTTGGTCCTCTCCTCTTCCCGTTCTATATTAAACTGAGCTCCATGAGTAAGTTTCACACTTAAGCATATGCATACTTTCATTCTCCTCAGCAGGGGCCGTAATTCTCAACTGATTCTCAAATGGGAACCCTACCTCCCCCAAAAAGGTGAAAAGCATTTGTTCATACACTCTTCCCAAGTGATCTTCTAACTTCCAATACTAACTATATACTTACCAAATCTATAAAATCCCCAACCACTCTCTGGTCCAGATATCTATTAGACATATCCACCTAAATATCTGACAGGCCATGTGAAACTTAGAATCAAAAGCAAGCTATTCCACTTTCCTTGCCCAAATCTGCTCTTCTTCCTCTACTTTCCAAGTTAAATTATACCAAGTTACCCAAGATAAAAAACTTCTGAATTTTTATTTTTTTATAACACATCACTTACCTGTCCCTAATTCCAATAACTCATCGTTTATCTGTCCCTAATTCCGGTATCTTTCAAAATTTATCCTATTCTTTTCCAGCTCCTATTATGTCCTTGACCTCTCACAAGGACTTAAATGAACTCTCTGGCCCCAGTTTCTGGACCCCTTTCATCCAACCTCCACATTTTTACTATGTGTCTCCTGAAAAAGTGTGTCACAATTTCCCCACCCCTATGCACTTAACCTCTCAATGGATCCCCATTAAAGTCCCAACCCTTCAAGAAAAAGCCTAAGACTATTCACAAACTGTTTCTGGCCACTCCTCCTATCCCTCACATCCTGGCCTCCTATGTTTCACAGCCTAAGTTGTATGTGACCTGACTTTGCACATGCTTCTCCTCCATGAAAAGTCCTACTCGGCCTGACAAGTGCCTATTCACCCTTCAAAACTCAGCTCAAAGACCTCTGAAATGACTCTCTCAAGTTTCCCAAGCAGAACTGGCTGTTCTTTCCTTAGCAAGCCCCAAATGCTTTGTATATTCCTCATTACTGTATAACCTGATGAGTGCTTTATTGGTTCATTCGTCTTTATACCCCACTATAAATCCACTTGGGACAAAAGACCATAAGCCCCACAAGGATAGCAAGTCTATACATGGTGCCTGACATATGGGTGTCTGAGTATTTTTGGAACTGAGTTTTAGCACTATTTTAAAATGCTGTATTCAAGTATAATTAGTTCTGCTCTATTGCTTGTTCTGAAATGTGAATTTGTTCCAACGTGACTGATCTATCAGGGAATGTGAGCACAATGCAAAATTCTCATTTGCATACCATTTCTCATTTGCATCTACCGCACTAGATGAAGGTAGAAAACTGCACCCAGCTGAACTAAGCTGTGCAGAAATACACAAAACACACACACCTTAAACACTACCCACCCCTTCAGTTCTCCCTGTGATATGAGCCACACCCACCCACCCACATCTGGTGTTACTATAATATTCCATTTGATTTCAGGTAACCCGCCTTCTACCATTTCACAGGAACCCACAAGCAGCAAACCTTTCCATACGCATTTACACAAGCAAACCAGGTCTTTCTCAATATGAAGTGCCACATTTATTATAGTATTTATATATTCCTTAGCCATTTCAGATGTGTAAAACTGTGTTACCATTTTCATCAAATTCGTTTTTAACAGTAAGTCACTCAGTTGTGTTTCGATCTCATTTTCCCCTGCAAGCCTGTAGTTTTTACTGCACAATTTAGCATACCATGGTAACTTTCAGGAACCTATATGCTGCTTCACAGCAGAATGGACTACATAAACTATCAGCTGTATGATGAGCTCTTAGATTTTTTTTTTTTAAAGATTTTATTTATTTATTAGACAGAGAGAGACACAGCAAGAGAGGGAACACAAGCGAGGGGAGTGGGAGAGGGAGAAGCAGGCTTCCCACGGAGCAGGGAGCCCGATGTGGGGCTCGATCCCAGGACCCTGAGATCATGACCTGAGCCAAAGGCAGACGCTTAACGACTGAGCCACCCAGGCGCCCCGAGCTCTTAGATTTTAAGAAAATTTCAATATTCCAACTGCAGTAAGTTACTGGAGAGAAAACTGCCCTCCCACAAGTTTCATATATATACAGCCCAGGTCCCAACGGACTATTAGGATAGTCACAACCTTTAAACTTGGTGCCCCTCACTTCTGGTAAGCAGAGGGTGGTTTTCTCCAGCTTAAAGTCTACAGTCTGCCTAAGCCTAACTCAAAAAACAAGTTCTCAGTGCCTGAATTTTCAAGTGTACCATGTTATGGGTTTTACTGTTTTTTGACTGCTTTTAACTTCATCTAAAACACCCTGATATTGTGATTTTAAATCACCCTGTTTTATAGAGCAACTGGCCAAACCCTCAAGTCCATTATAAAAGGAACTACAGAACACAACAGACACCATATCCAAGTTAAAAAGATTGAGAGTCACTAACTCCATACTATCTCAGAAGTGACTTTTTTATATGTAGGGCCTCCACTCAATCTTCCACACTGATGCCAAAGTAGTCTATAAATCACCTTGCTCCCCTAATAAAAATATTTTGGCTCCCTCCTTTTGGAATAAAGATACAAACTTCAGTTTTAGATGAGCAAGCGTGGTCCTTCAAAATCTAGGACACAGCTTTGCAGGCTCATCTCCAGTCACTCTCCCTGTCCCAGTATCACCTTACCACTGGCCATACCCCAACTTCTGGCACCTCATGCACCCACCACTCCCTTCTGTTTGAAATGACCCCCTCACCCCAGTTTGACAAACACCTATTCCGTGTTATTTTCTGTAAACTGGTCCCACACCTTCCACAAATTTATTCATCCTTCCTTCTGTTGTCTCATAGCACTTGTACGCCTACAACACCTATCGACTGCATGGCCAAAAATGGAGTAGAATTCATTTTTGAATTCTCAGGGTCCAACGCTGTGTCCAGCATATACTATTCCTTGACACATAAATGAAGTTATGAAGAAAATACAAATGGATGAGGGAGAGGTAAAGGCCAGAAGAGGGTAAGGTTAAGGCAGTGTATATATGAGTCCCCATTCGGGACACAATTAACTTTCTCCTCTTTAATTATTCAAATATGAAAACATGGTGCATTCCATTGTACTCTAATGCACCAGGTTCTGTGTACAGTAAGTTTACAGTCTTTTTTGTTGTTGTTGTTGTTTTTAAAGATTTTATTTATTTATTTGACAGAGAGAGAGACAGCGAGAGCAGGAACACAAGCAGGGGGAGCGGGAGAGGGAGAAGCAGGCCTCCCGCCGAGCAGGGAGCCCGATGTGGGACTCGATCCCAGGACTCTGGGATCATGACCTGAGCCGAAGGCAGACGCTTAACGACTGAGCCAACCAGGTGCCCCTATAGTTTAATTTATTCGGTATTTCCTAATTTCACAGTGTTTTCTTAACCACACTTTGTTGTAAAATGGCTACCTTCGTAAAGTGAGTAGCAAGCAAGGTTAAACAAAAAAGTATGTCAAAAGTGGAAGCTAAGGATTTCAAAACTGAAATTGAACTTTTTTCTAGACAATAACATAAAGTCCCATTCACAACAAAAAAAGTGTAAATAAGTACTGCATAACCACAAATCCAAGTCTTTTCTGCATTAAAATACATGTCCTTAGCTGAACCTATCTGGACTTTTCCAAAGTGATAAACATTTTAAAAGTAGAGCTTCCCAACCAGTGTACCCTGCATCTGGGAAAGTTACAAGTGTGAAGATATTGGTCCCTCACCCCTCATGGCCCAAGGGCTACAGCTGGGAGCAGCACTGACCATCTATTCCACTATGCCTTACATACATTATCCCTTTCCACTGCACTACAATATGAAAAAAGCTTATACTTCAAAGAATATAAGAAGGTTAATATCCGTATAGTGGGATGCCTAAGCAATGACCAAAATGCATATTTATAAACTACAAGCACAGTAGGCAAATGCCTTCAATGCCTTTTTTTTTATTTGCAGTCAGGACCAAGTTCTATAACCAACTTCATTTTTAGTCAAGAGAAAATAGTCTGAAATTTCCCAATAATTGTAGTTTTAATGTGCCACCAAGATTTAAGAAACCTGAAAACACCTACAAACCAAACAGGCATTCAAAAGGGCTTCTTCTTCAACATTACCACTGATCAAGACATTTTTCAAACTATGCAAGAATCAACTTTCAGAATGAATCTTCTCAGTCTCACAAGAAAATGTCTTCTATCCCATCCTTATTTTTGACTACTTCATTTAGTATCTTGTTCACCTGCAAACTGAAGAGACACAACGGCCACAAATAACTTCTACCCATTAAAACACCCCTGCCCTCCCAAAAGAACTAATCTCCAGCAAGGATCTCATAGTCTCATGTGCTTTCTGCAAGTACCTTGGGCCAAGTCATTTTAACCTTTCTGGGTCTGTTTGCACATTGGTAGCTTTTCAAATATTTTGCTTAAAGCACGATGACTGGACGAGATCACTGGTCTAAGATTATTAAGCAATTTTCATTCTAAAAGTCATCACATTCTGAAGACTGTGATAACTGCTCTGACAGCAATTACAAATAAAGTCTTCAAAACCTTTTGACCCATGACCATATCAGCCCCAAAAGCCTACAAAACTGTTTTGGAATGGTAAACACTAGCGGGCTGTGAAAAACACCAAGTGCTATTACGGCCGTTTTATTTTTCACTTGTTCACATTCCCTCTCTTCCTCTCCAAAATTAAATGTCCAGACACAAGAATGCAAGAAATCCCGCACTAGCACTAATGGGGACGACCCACCTAGAAAAAGCTAAGTATGGGAACTCAAATTCAAGCACATTATTGAAACCACGTCAGCTTCACACAGTTAAATCCAAGGTCAAGCAAGAGGACGACTCACAATGTTGTCATCTGCAGTAACAGTTAAAGAAGAGGTTACAGGTGTTCGTTAGCAGGCTCTCTGGGGAGGGGGAGGGAGGAAAAAGAGTCCAAGGAAAAAAAAGTTTCCAAAGAAAATAACGACTGGCGTTTAGAAGTAAGAAAGGAGAGATGTGGTTGGGGTTACGGGAAAAAACTGCTTCAAGCAATTAGGGCTACCTCCGAGTTCTGAGCAATACTAGAAATCTCTTCATCTGGTGCCAAGTGCCTCTTTAACCAGGTCATTGTCACTCCCATCCCCTCCCCCGAAATCTGCGTTAAACTGAATTTTAAATACTTTCGGGGTGGGGGGGTCAACAGTTGGTTTCCCGCGTTGCGGTAACTGCGAAGTTCCACACTCCACGACGCACAATCCCACACAGCCACTCCGCCAAAGTTGCCACCCATCCCGGCCAAGAGTCCCGGACACCTACTCGCCGCCTCCGGGCGGCCGCAGCCGGGGTCCCGGGGCCAGGGCGCCCCGCCCCCTGCGCGCCCCCGCCCCCGCCGTCAATCAACGCCCCCCGCCCCCGGGCTGGGCGCGGGGGGCGCGGCCTGGGGCCCGGCCGGATCGCCACGGCGGCGCGTCCAGAGGGCCCCCAACAGCCGCCAGCTCCGCCACCCACAAAGTTGCCCGCGCCCCGGCCCAGCGCGTGCCTCGGTCCCGGGGGGCACGACGGAGCGGGGGCCCGTGCGTGGCCAGTGCGGGAGCAGCGCCCGGCCGGGCCTCGGGCCCGTCTCGCTCACCTCTCGGGGTGCGCCGCCTTCCTCCGCCGCTGCCGCCGCCTCCTCCCTGTGAGTGCAGCGGGGTCTGACCTGTGGAACCACCATACCAGTCCCGCCCGCTGCTGCAGCGCCGCCGCCGCCGCTCCTCCGCCGCCTCAGCCGCCGCTCTTTGTTCCCCCTCCGAGCGCCACCGCGTCAGCCGCCCGCCTCAGCCGCCCCGACGGGCCGCCGCTACGCCCTCCCGCCCTCTCGGCCCCCGGCCTCGCCCTCCTCGCTGCGCCCACTGCCGCCTTCGCCTCCGCGCCGCCGACGCCGCCGCCACCGACGCCGCCGCCTCCTCCTTCGCGCCCCCCTCGTTTTCATTGAAAGCAAACAAGCATCATGGCGGCGGCCGCCGTCCCCCAGCCAGCGAGCACCCCGACCGCCGCCGCCGCTCCAACATCCCCGCCGCCCATTGGCCGCCGCCGCCGGGCGCGACCATTCGGTGTCCGGCGGGGTGGGCCGCTCCCCAAGCCCCGCCCCCCCGCACACCCCCCGCGCTGGGCGGCGGTGGGCCGGCCCCGCGCGCTGCTGGGCCAGCCTTCCCGCTCTCCGCCGCTCTTTGCCAGCTCCGTGCCTTAGCTTCTCCCTCCTCCCTTTTCCCATCTATTCCGACCCCCCCCCCCTTTTTTTTGGTCTCAGGCTGTTCACTTTAGTCTCCTGTCTTCGCTCCTTTTCCTCGATCTCCTTCGCCTTCGTTCCCCTGTCAATCACGTGGAAACGCGGACCGGCTCTCAGACTTGACTTGAGCCAGTGTCTTCATCTGCCTGAAGATGAGACTCTCAGTCGTGAACAGTCGCATGATGCTTCCTGCCTCGAATATGCAGGGGAAAAAAATGTTAATTAGAGGCCCGTTTCGGTCCATTAATGGTCATTCAGTCTAGTAAGTTAAGGGACAGTAATGCTGGTGGGATCCTAGCCGGGGTAATTGTCCGCGACTGCCTTCAGGAATCAAGCTGTTCTGTTCAGGTGGTGATTGGAGGTGAGCGGAGATCGATGGTGATGGTGCGTGTCTCGGTGCATGTTAGCTGACTGGTGGTTGAGGCCCTGTGCTGGAGCCAGAATGGAGATGAATCAGGCCCCGCCCTGCCCTGAGTAAGCTCATGGTGTCGGGAAGAGAGAGACGCATGCCAAGGAAAGGGATAGCCACCTGCCCACCTACAGGGCAAACCAGGAAGGGCCACGGGGGTCCTTCCTGAAAGATCCACCCTGAAGAAGTGGGTGTAAAATTGGTTCCAGAAATGAACAACAGCAACAAAGTGAGACACCCCCTCCCTGAAGGCCGACTTGGGCTACAAGGATGTGGGAGATGGGTGGCTGCTTGCTGCTGGGGCAGCGGAGAGCTGGAAGAGCAAGGAAAAGATTGAAGGACCAAAGCTGTTGGAGTTCTGTGCTTGCATCTCTCCAGCGTGGCCTGGGGGGGGGGGGGGGGCCTTACTTGCATTCTTCCAAGAAATCAAGTGACAACCCAGTGTTCAAGTGCCAGAGGACACTGGACAGGGCAGGGCACCAAAGCCCAGCAGGGGTGAGGGATTGATGAAACAAGTGCAGGCTGACCTCTCGGCATCCCTCCACATCCTCCAACCCCAGACCACCTAGTACTGGTATTGTGCAGCCCCTGCTATTCAGTATCACCTGGCTGAGGGGCTGACATCCATCTGGGTCTCTACCCCCACTTGAGTACTGTGCCCTGGCAACCTGTGCCCTAGCCTGGACAGAGGGGTGCCTTTTTGTAACTCATCTGCCCAGAAGAAGCTACTTTTTATATTTGGCATAGTGTGTACGGAGGAGGGGAGTTCGTAACAAAAAACTTAGTGCATAAGACAAGTTTTTGTATCTCATGATTCTGGTGCCCAGCTAGACAGTTCTACTGGTCTCACTGGGGGGTCTCATGCCTATACTGGAGATGGTGGCTAGGGATTGAGTGTCTGCCACCTTCGAGGCCCCCAAGGAGACATCTATCTCTGTGTAATGTCTCGTCGTCCTGCTTTTCTGTGGCCTCTCCCCCCAGTGGGTTATCCTGGATGTCCTACCTGGCAACCCAGGGTTCCACGAGGGAGCTGACAGACCTTCTGAGGAATACCACGTTCTCTGTATTCTATTGGTCAAAGCAGGCACAAGCCCAGTCCGGATTCAGGAAGAGAAGACATAAGCAAGGCAGGAGCTGCATGCACATGCAGGGAGGATGGACTTATTTGGGGCAATCTCGGTAGGCTAGGTACCACAGTGGTGGCCCTGCCTGAGCACATCCTGTTCTTTCTGAACAGAAACCACCAAATGCCTCACCTTTCCAGATCCACATCAAAGAGCCCCTCGTGTTAGGCAGGACCTCCCACTGCAAGTTATAAAACCCCAACTCAAATAGGCTTTATGCAGAAGGAGGTCATTTATGTATTCAGGTGTCCTGTAACTGAAAAGTTCAGGCATCGTAAGATGTCATCAAGAATCGATCTCATTCCCCCACCCTTCGCTCTGCTCGTCCACACTAGTGTCCTCACACATGCTTTGTGACCAGGCAGGGAAGATGGCCACTAGCATCTGCTTCTACCAGATTCTACCAGTTTCTCCACGTGGATAGAGGGTGTACCTCTTTCCTCATTGTTCCAGCAAAAAGCCCAGGACAGTCTCTCATTGGCCTGGCCTAAGCCCCATCTCTACCCCTGCAGGGAGGCGTGAGGTCAGCCCCACGTGAACCAGATGTATTGAGAGTGGGGAAGAGGTTCCTCAGGAAGAGTTGAGGACAGCCAGAGAACGGGAGCAGATTCCACCTCACCCCTCTGGGAAGGTTTCTCTGGAAGAGTTGGTCACTGTCTCCTCAGGTTCCCCACCGTCTTTCCCTCCATGGGGGCACTTAGCAGATGATGTTCTTACCTCCCCTGCCTGGCTGTGAGCTACACATGTAAGTCTGACTCATGTTGTTGCCTCCATGCCACCAACTGGGGTTGCTTTCAGGCTTTCCGACCTGCAGGCTTTCCCAGTTTCTTCCTCTGTTATGAGAACCTTGCCACTCAGGTGCAGAGGTAGGCATGGGACCCAAGCAGGACCCATCTGGGATTGATTAATGGACATAGGAAGAGAATCCTGGCTCCACTGGGATGATAAGCGAGGACAGTATGAATTGATGGCAACCAGTGCATCTTCCCCACCACATGGAGAGATGATGAAGAGAGAATGTCTTGGTGCCAAAAAGCCTTGGTACTGGGTTTCGGTAGTTTTTCCTTTTAGCCTGTGACCTATCCCAAGTACATGACTGACAGATTTTTGCTTAAGAGTTGGGCTTCTGCCACTTGTGATCAAAATACTTCTAATTTGATGCTCACTAAATATATTGGATAATGGGTGGGTGGATAAATAATAAAGAGAGACAACTGAATGCTCTCCATGATCACGGATGTTGCTCTGGTGTCTATTTCTCACACATGGCTGGAGCACTGGAATTCAAACTCAGGGTCAATGTAGGATGTGGACAATAAGTTTATGGGTCCAGCAACTAGAGTTGTCAAGAGATGGGCAGGGTTGGTCAGACTGACTACCCTAAAATTCACAGGAGGCTGTCAAATGAAGTAGGTTCCAGGGTTTATTAGCAAGACAAGGCCAACTACTCTGTGACCAGAATGTTTGCATTAGAAGATCCACACATCTTCAGCCCATAAGGAAGCACAAAATCATATTAGAGTTTGCTTGGTGAGCCTGAAATATGGACCCTGGCCACTCAGCTTTGACAGTCTGATGCCTTCTCTCGGGGTGGAGACTTGTTGGCTAGGGACCAGAACTGATGACCAAGATCCCTTATCCCCACCAGTGCCAAAGACATGAATCCACCCTGGCCATCAGTCTCTTATTCTCTGGCCTTAAGGCTTCCAGGCCATGCTTTTCTTCAGCTAGGTCCTTTGTCCATTGTGTTAACCTGCAATTGATTGAAAACCCAACTCAAACAGCTTAAGATAGGAAAGGAGTTCACTGGCCCAAATAGCTTTAAAAGGCCAGGAAATATACACCAGCTTTAGGTGTGGCTTGATCTGGGGGCTAATGCCACTCTCAGTCCTGCTCACCTCCACGTTGATTTTATCATCAGGGGCCACACTGAGGCGGAATGGAGGCCAGCTCCTGCCAGGTTCAAGCCCAGTGGGAGAGAGAGCTTCCCTCAATAGATGAACAGACATCCTGGGTCTGACTCTCATTTTCATCCCTGAACCAAATGCTATGTTCAGGGCAATGTCCTACCCTGGCCAGGAAGAAGTCACACACCCACTCTGGATCTGGATTGTCTCCAAGCTCACTCAAAGCACATATGGAAAGAATTGGGGGGGTCCCCCCAAAAAACTGAGGATGCTGTTGCCAGAAGAAAGAGGAATGATGCAGAAAGGCAGAAAGAAGCAGAGGTCTAAGGTCTCTGTATCAGGGCTCCAGCCGCACCTGCTCAGACCCGCTGCCTGCTGCTTCTCCAGGAACCCCTCTAGTCCTGGTCTCACTCTCAGTACAGACTGAGGAGAAGGTACTTCCATGCCTCAGAATGTGGGAGGCAGGGTGCAGCTATCCCGTTTCAGAGCTTGGATGCTCTCCCTGAAGACTCACAATAGAGAATTAATGGGAACAGGGAAAAGCTGCAAATCCATTTCTGTTTTTAAGTGTATGACTTTTTTTTTTTTCTAAGATCAACCCCCCTTTTTCCTTGTTGTAAAAGTAATTAGCGGTCATGGTTTAAAAAATGATTAAAACCAAACAGCAGAAAGGGATGAAGAAGAAAGCAGATGTCTCATCTCTGGCCCTACTCCAGTCACACTCCCTAGAGATTTGAATTGATTACAATGCTTTGGCCTTAAATAACAAAACAAAACAAACAAACACACCCAAACACCTTCAAATATGCTTACTGATTGAGGTACTTAGTGACTCTGAGACTGAAAGTCCAAATGTAGGGCAGCCATTAGGGTTATTTGATTTTTTTTTTTTTAAGATTTTATTTATTTGATAGAGAGAGACACAGTGAGAGAAGGAACACAAGCAGGGGGAGTGAGAGAGGGAGAAGCAGGCTTCCCGCCGAGCAGGGAGCCCGATGCGGGGCTGGATCCCAGGACCCTGGGATCATGACCTGAGCTGAAGGCAGACGCTTAACGACTGAGCCACCCAGGCGCCCCTAGGGTTATTTGATTTAAAGCCTGTGGGCAGGTTAATCACTGATACTACAGACGAAAAATATTTTGTTCCTTTGCTACTTAGTATGGGATATGTGGAGTGTTGGAGTGATGGCAGGAGACTGAATGCAGGTCCCTCCAGAGATGGCTGGAGCCATGGGGCTCCTTCAGGAGGGGCTGAGGTGACAGAGTCTCAAGTTTCTTTATGTATAATTTGATTTGTGGGTCACTTTCTGAATTTATTGGGATTTAGGATATATTCAGTTTCTAGAATAGAAACCTGACTCATAATTCAAGCAGAAATAGGAACTTACTGCCTCGGGGTAATGCTGGCTGCTTTAATAAACAGATACAAAATATCTTAATCGTGTAACAACCCTTTCAGCAGATGACTTTCTTCCATGTAGAAAGACCTGGGGACCTGGGCTCCTTCTTCTTGTGGCTTTGTCATCCCCTAGGACAAAAGTTCTTATGGGGGGGGGGTGTCCATGTACTCCTATGGGATCTGTGCATAGACCTCAAGGTGGGATACTGTGAACCCAGATGAGACAATTTTCACATTTCCTGCCATTTTGAATCTAGGTAACAATCCTAGGAGAATGGTACCTGTAACTATCACCAGTGGAAACCCCAGCCTGACAGTTTAATATCCTATCATAGTCGTTGGGGAGATGTTTTTTCCCCCAATTAACTTTTTCTTTTTTGACTGGGGTGGAATTCACACAACTTAAATTAACCTTTTTCTTTTAAAATTTTATTTGAGAAAGAGTGAGAGAGCACAAGCAGGGGGAGCATCAGGCAGAGGGAGAGAGAGAAGCAGACTCCCCACAGAGCAGGGAGCCTGATGCTGGGTTCGATCCCAGGACCCTGGGATCATGACCTGAGCTGAAGGCAGATGTTTAACCCACTGAAGCACTCAGGCACCTCAAATTAATCATTTTAAAGTGTACAATTCAATGGTATTTAGTACATTCACAATGTTGAGCAACCCTCTCTGGTTGGAAAACACTGTCATCATCCTAACAGAAAATGTTGGAAGAGGTGTCCATGTGGATATCTGGTACACAGAGGGGTGACCGTGGCTGAGATGGTCGTTCATTTTCATTCATCTACTACTCTGAAAATGTGGTAGCTATTAGAGCCTCCAGTAGATCTTGGTATTTGATATGCTATTCAAATGCATAAATATTATGTCATAATACTTAGCATATTTTGGTAATTGTATTTCAGTATAACGGATTTCCTTTGTAATCCTCTGTATTTTATTTTATGCTTTTTAAAAAACATCGTCCTGTGCAGGGGTCTGTAGGCTTTACGAGACTACCAAGAGGGCTCGTGGCACAAAATATGTCAAGAATCCCTGCCCTAGGCTTTGGAGCCCTCTGTCTCCACCTGGCAAATGGCAGAGATGGAGAGAACTAGCTCAGCTTGGAGCCACCCATAGCACTCCTTCCCACACTGCACTGGCGAGAACTCGTCACGTATCCCATCAAATGCAAAGAAGACTTGGGAAGGATTTCACAAGCTTGGAAAGAACTTACTTGATTCTGTCTGAGCAACTGCTTCTCAGCAACGAATCTAACAAAGGAAGGAACAGCATGAATCTTCTTGAACGACCATCTCAGCCATGGTCACCCCTCTGTGTACCAGATATCCACATGCACACCTCGTCCAAAAAAGAGTACCTCCTCTTCCTGTCCCCAAGGAAGGCCCCATCTATTGCTCCCTCCTTCCCTTAGCCCTTCTGCTGTTCTGCTACCTGGAACTTGAAGCTGCCGTCTTAGACCATGGGAATGAGCCGACGATGTCAGAATAAAAATGGAAGCTGGAAGAAGATTGGTTTCTGAGTGTTTCGTGGAGGAGAGACACCATATCAGCTCTAGGCTGAATTCCTCCAGAATCGAGGTATGTATTTGGCAGGAGATAAGATTGATTCCCTGCCATGCAGAAACCAAAAGCCTGCTGGCAGAAAAGCAGATTGAGAGTGTTTCCTTCCAAACTAAGTTGATTATTTAAAAGATAGCCCCAATTTCATTAGGTTGTGAAATTTGGTGATGAGCAGACCACAAAAGCAAACAAGGAAATGACTCAAGTCTTAAGGCTACTCTTCCAAAGCTTTTCATTGGTGTGTTTAAACTACTTACATTTAAAGCAATTGTTGATACATTAGGGCTTAAACCTGCCACTTTGTTGTTTTCTGCACATTCACCCTCTCTTTCTCAGTCCTCTGTTTTCTTTTTTCTTCCCTTCCTTTCAGTGCCCTGAACATTTTTTTAGAGTTTCATTTTGATTTATTGATAAAGTTTTTGAGTGTATCACTGAATAATTTTCTCAGTCATTTGCTCTAGGGCTTATCATATGTGTTTACACACATAAGTTGATCATAGCCTGCTAGTGTCAACATTTTATCATTTTGAGCGAAATGTAGAAAACTTACCTCTACTCAGTTTCCTTGATCTTTCCAATTTAGAAAATATAATATTCTGAAGTATTTTCTCTACATTCATTGAGCACCACATCAGATTATGCTATAATTTTTGTCTCAACCATAAGATATGATGAAGAAAACTGACGAGGTGAGGAACATTCTATTCTGTTTACTCATTCCATTGTTTTCCACCCCTTTCTGAGGGCCCTGGTTTCCTCGTTCATCATTTTTTTAAAAAGATTTTATTTATTTATTTGACAGAGAGAGAGAGCACAGGCAGGGGGAGGCAGAGGGAGAGGGAGAAGCAGACTTCCCGCTGAGCAGGGAGCCCGATGTGGGGCTCGATTCCAGGACCCTGAGCCAAAGGCAGATGCTTAATTGACTGAGCCACCCAGGTACCCCTGACATCACATTTTTTTATTTCTGGGGAGCTTCCTCTAGCCATTCTTTTTCTTTTCTTTTTTTCTAAGATTTTGTTTATTTATTTATTTATTTATTTATTTATTTATTTATTTATTTATTT